>NC_135552.1:26692180-26879680 GCF_964340395.1 Glandiceps talaboti
CTTTCCATTTCTGGTATTTCTTGTGTCAGGTGGTCATTGTATTCTTGCTGTAATGAGAGGTCTTGGAGATTGCTTGGTACTAGGACAGACTCTAGACACTGCACCAGGTGAATCGTATGATAAAGTAAGGACAACTCTACTTAGTGCTGTGTGACTCTGATTTATTACATGTAAGAATAATACACATTTTAATAACGTTCCAAATGACAACATATCAAACTGGTGTAGTATTATCATCATTGGCAGAAATCCAACATATATTTCATCATGTATGTCTTCATCTGCTTTGGGAGCACACAATCCCAATACAATTTATTGTATAGAATTAAAGATGTAACTGTACTTACCTTAATTAATACATCATCACCCCCTCTCCCACCCCAACCTCCAATTTTCTTTTAATCTTTAAACTGATTCACCCAAGACATAGCACTATAGTAGTTTTTACTATTTTGATTTAATACCAAGGTAGCCAGAAGACTACAACTTGATAAACATCCTGAGTGTATTGGTATGAGTGGAGGTCAAGCTATAGAACACCTAGCAAAGACAGGGATTCATACATATTTACAGTATAGAACACCAATGGTACATCATAAAAACTGTAGCTTCTCCTTCTCAGGATTGAGAACTTCTACATCTCACTTTGTTGAACAGCATGAAAAACTGCAAGGTAATAATCACTTTGATGTCAAGGTGTTTTAATTTTTGAATAAGTAACTGTGGATTCTTCTGCAGAAATCACTATAATGCAAAAAGGTGTTAAGAGCTCATGCAGTGAATCCTCTCAATTTAGAATTACTCGTAACATGGTTGCTAGGTTACCATGGTCTCGCTACCAGTACTTAGCTACATCAATGATATTATTACATTCTTTCTAAAGTTACTGGCAAGATATTTGTTCTTGTTGTTACGTGTGACCTTACCACTGTTACTTAGCAACAGTAGTGATATTGCTGCATCCTTCATCAACAGTCTCTCATAAGATATTTGTTTTTGTTGATAGGTGTGGACTCACCACTTTTACTTAGCAACATCAGTGATATAGCTGCATCTTTCCAGTTCAGAGTCACTCATCAGATGGTTAAGAAGGTAGCCAGGGCAATGATTTACAGTCAAGAAGAAAATCTTATTTCAGAAGAAAACCAAACTCTGGTAAGTTTTGTAAAATCATATATATTTCTCACCTTACCTTCCTTTGGAGTAATAAGACGATGATTAGTTAGTAAAATCATATCAGCTTTTTACTGAAGTTCAACACCAGAATAATGAAAATATAAGCAAGTTTTGCAAGAACTCTTATTTCTAGCTGCATTCTCTTACCAAACCTTGGCAAAACACTGTTATGTGCAATATTGACAAATAAAAAATGCAAATTTTTAGCCCAACTGTGATTTGCTTCATACCTGGAGGTGTAGGCAGCAATGTATACATCAGAATACATTGATGTACAATTCATGATAAATTCTCTTGTATACAGGTTGTATCTGGAGGTGTAGGCAGCAATGTATGCATCAGAATACATTGATGTACAATTCATGATAAATTCTCTTGTATACAGGTCGTATCTGGAGGTGTAGCAAGCAATTCCTACATTAGGAAAGCATTACAGTACTTGTGTGACCAGTACAACTATCGTCTGGTGTGTCCACCACCTAAACTGTGTACAGACAATGGTATCATGATTGCCTGGGCTGGAATGGAAAGATTAAAACAAGGAATAGGTATAGCTGAAGATCCACAGAATGTTCGCTATGAACCAAGGTAACATAATATGTATAACTTTCATGATACTCTGCTCTATTTGTTGATTCTTACATGTATATGTCAAAGACAGCCCTCACAGAAAGACTATCCACCATCACACGATGTTCATTACACGTATTTCTCGTCTTTCCAAGATTCTTGTACTCAAAGTTGTCTTCAAAGCCTTACAGCCCCTAAAGGTCATTGTCAATTTTGGATAAACAAGTTTTTGTACCAGTAGATGGATGAAAGCATTTTTCGTTAACTTTTGACCCAGCAGGTCAAGATCAATGTAAAGGTACTAGCAGTAAGGTGTTATCTTATAATGTAGGGATGTCAGATACTTGAATAAAATGTCTGTCTTTCTGTTTCTGAGCTCCTATAAAATTGATTGATTTCTACACACCCAATGCAACCATGTAATAGCTGTGACAAAAATACATATCATGTTTCTATGAAATATTGTTATAATGTATGTTGTCTTTGCCTGTAAACCACAATTTTAATTTGTTTTTTCCTTTACATACACAGGTGGCCATTAGGTGAAGATATTTCTGAGTCAGTAGCAGCAGCCAGAATTCCTGTTCCAGCAATAAGATTTTGGAAATCATCCGTTCATTAACACACCAACATATACAACTTCAGTAGTAGAGTCATTATGAGAACATTTGAAATTAGTCAATGGCTGCAAGCGAACAGTGGATTTCACCACCCTTGGTTTTATTCGGACATCTGTCTATAGTTCTTCTGGGGGCATAAGCATTATTGTTTATTTTACACAATGTCAAAAGTGTGAAGACTTACAGGCTCTGAATGAAGGGTTAACACCAGCTTGTCATCACCATTTTGGACTGAAGGCATTTTATCTTACCAAGTTTTCATTTACCAAGCTGTATCAATGTTGGGTTCAGTTCTCATGAAACATTATCAGAGACTCCCATACTTCAACATTCACAGATAACCAATTGTATGAGCTCCAATAAACACACATCACAAGGTACTCTTATTGTGATGAAAAATGACTTTATTCATGATAGTGTAATTTGTGCCTTTGGTGCAGAACATACAGTTATATTAAGTTAAGTTAACTTAAGTGAAAAAAGATTTGGCAAAAATCAAGGACAGTAGAGCTATATTATGTATATGTACAAAGGTCAAACTCAGTTTATTGGTTCACCAATATTTACATAATACACCCATACACAATCAAAAATTAAAAATTTCATCAAATATAGCATAAAATTCATCATTTTAATTTCAGTATATACACAGTCTTCATTTATTATCAATCAATATGTACAGATATTCCTGTGCTTGTTTAAAAAAAAAAGATAAAATATATTCTAAGCGTCATCAAACTCCGTATAAATCTGTACGGACGGCCATTTGATTAGATATGAGGAACAAGGCTGCTGTATTCTATCAATAATTTACCCCTATTCTACAATAGAATCAACCAATCCTTGTGTACAGAAATACTGGGAATGTACAAGTGCAAATTATATATAGGGGTGTTTACTGGTATTGCACTTACAAATCTTCAGGTGCAAAGAGACAACATTTGTTGCTTCACAGTCTTGTGGGTTTTTGCAAGCAAGACACAAGTATCAGGAATGCAACGAAAGTCCTGCATCATTTTTCTCATAATTACATTTACTGAAATAAATTTATAAAACTTGCACACAAAAAACAACTTTTGTTGTTTGTCAGTATATATTGTCTCTTTTTGTCTCTACTTCAAGTGTTGACTTGTTGATAAACAACCAAAAAAGTTCTGTAAAAAGTTGACTTTGCTACTCAAAATGAACTTACACTAAAATCTATCAGGTTGAAATCCTGCAAAATCAGTACATATCTTCCTTATAATAAACAAGTGAGCAAGTTCTCTTCATCTATTTGGTGTCTGAGTAAATTTCAAAAACTCTCTCTACCTCTCCCACCCTAACTCTCCTAAGGGCAAACTGGCTCTTTGATCAATGTACCACTATCAGGTATGTATATACAAGTGGCAATATACAAATTTAGAAAGTTGTCATTTCTTGGCAAATATTAAATCAGTACTATATACAAAGAATTCAAATGTTTTAGTTTTGATGTTAAGTTCTCTGTGCTCTCTTTGAATTAATAATTATTATTCTTTGGCACCTGATCAAGCAATTACAATTCAATATATAATTATAACATGATTACTACATTCTTTAATATACACAGACTGCTAAAATGAAAGAATAAAAACATATCACATCAGACTAGCATGAAATTAAACAGATTTGCCAAAACCTAATATTTGGACTTTTCCTACAATGATTCTTGGTACACAAATCCTTTCAAGAATAAGGACTACAGTGCAGTAAGGTTTCAATAAGTCATGTGGTATCTCCACATTATCATACTAATATCTTCTATGTATGGCTTACACACAGTCTGTTTACTATTTTGAAACTTCAAATGGAGATTCATCTGTGTTGGTAAACCATGGTATTCAACATAAGGCCACGTGTACTGAATAGTGGGTCAATCTGTTGACAAAGACTGAAGTGAGCAGTTGAAAATTTCAGGTAAAATTTTCAAAGTTGTGTAAATTCAATACTATTTTGAAACTTACTTATATTAGAATGATCGCGCTCAACACAGAGTAAATGATGCATCAAATTTATTCAATACCAATTCTGGTTCATAAATCTTGCATGTCTACTCATGATTGAGCTGTGAAACTAATACTACACTGTTTTTACTGTCATAGTGACACCACACTGACTAATCAATTTTAACACTTACATCTGCATTCTATCTCTGCCCAAAACTGTTATCATCACACACACTGCCTACAACTGTGACCCATTTTCTTATGACACTCCCTGTGAACACCGTAGAAGATTTCAATACATAGTCTGTTCACATGTTGTTTACACACACTGTGCTTTGCACAGGATTTGATCTTTCTTCTACATTTGTTGATCACTTAACATGAGTGCACTGACACAGAAACAAGTCAAGTAAAGTGATGCTACAATCTGAGTAATGCCATAGTATCAGCACACTGCTTAACCATAACGTTTACATCCTATCTTTGTGTAGAATTGAAACACTTGGTAAATGAGATATACCTAACACTTGTGGATCAAGGTAAATCTGTGTTTTTGTACATATAAAAACCAGGATCAAACTTATAACTACTGTCTCCTGGAGTCTGTGTTTTGTGTGCAATACATTCATTGGCAACAACTGGTGTTTAAGAATGACAATATTTCAGTTGGACTTAACCATTCAACTCCAACTTGGTTTTGTTTCAATGGGTTTCCTCTGAATAACTTTCTTTCCTTCTGTGTTGAGTGACGGCATACTACTTAGCTGTGCATACCGAGTGCTGTGTTTCTCTAGTATTGACCTAGCTGACACAGCACGCTGAGCAATAGCTGGTGCAGACTGGGCTCTGTTTACGTCCTCTCTCTTCATACGACGTTCTTGAAGGCTCATAGATGTCTTGGGCCTTCTCTCCACTGAAAGTTAATATATACAAGTATTTTGTAGGAAGTTTCAGAATCAATAGAAATTTTATACGAGTCCAAAGATAAATGATAGACAATTTTTACAGCAGTTAAAGTCATGTTCCTTTTATACTAACACTATCTAACCTGTTGACCTACACAGCAAAATGTTGATGTTACTTCTTATCACCATTTATTTATTTTATCATTTTCATTCAATGTTATTAACTTGGGTTCCAGGCCCATATAATAATGGAAATAATACAAATACAAAAACTGTCACAAAGCAAAACTACAAATGAATCTGAGGAAAGAAAAAGTCAATGTAAAATATCTCTACATTGGATGCTTCGACAAGAGTTGCAGTATATGCATTGAATAAATACAATTAATATAGATATTGTCACTACTTTCAACTGTCTTAACTTTCAACTCATTGTAACAATACATTAACAGTTTCATGCAAATCACACAATAACATTCATCAAGAAAGGCTGACATGAATGTCAATTTTAATGACAGGTTATAAGTATACTTACTTCTGGACCAGCCACGTTCTGGCTTTGGGGGAATGACAGGTGGTCCACCATTAATCTCAAGACTACCAAAAGAGAAAATATAAAGGTCTTCATCAATATTTCAAAATATCAACTTTACAGAGTACAGTGACAGACAAACTCTCCAGTCTTAAAGCATTATACATACCACATACAAGATAATCACTCGTTATTTCCAAAACAGTTTTTTTCATCAGATTTTTGTTTTAAAATATTTGTCATACCAACCAAAACCCATCTCATCCAGAAAATGTTTACTATTGTCAGCATTTATTTTTGGTCTCACCTTCTGGATGGTAAACCAATGATCTTCTGTCGTCTGAATTCCTCTGTAAAATCTCTACAAATCTTTGCATCTTTCTCCAGACTGCTAACAAGGAGTTCATATAGTTGTGGTTGTGCTCGACATGCCTGCAGCATTAATCGGCCAGCTGTGCGGTTAAATGAGAGATAACCTAGTGCTACAGCTGCAGCTGATTGGACCGTCTCATTGTCAGATTCTACATGTTTCAGCAATACTTCTACTGCACCTGTTGTCACCATGGCATCAGGTATACCAGCTCTGGTATGTGCTAGGCTGGACATGAGTCTTCCTGTATGGCACAGAAAGCATGGTCAGAATTCCAAATATAGTGACACCCCACTCACCATCCCACCACCTCTCAGGACTCTGTTTAGTTTGTGTCTATCTTAGTTTGCCAATAGCTTGCATTCCGTAGTAATAACACATCGCTTTGTGTCTATCTTAGTTTGCCAATAGCTTGCATTCCATAGTAATAACACATCAGTTTGTGTCTATCTTAGTTTGCCAATAGCTTGCATTCCATAGTAATAACACATCAGTGTGTGTCTTTCTTAGTTTGCCAATAGCTTGCATTCCATAGTAATAACACATCATTGTACACATAGATGAAGGTTGTGAAGATATACCCAATGTTGTGAGATTTTAAATGCCATTATTTTTCACATAAGTTTAATAAGATACTTACCAGCAAGTATGACAGTATTCTCATCATCTGATTGGAGAAGTGAAACCAGCCTGGTCACACCTTCAGCTGACAGCGTCACTTGGTCTTGATCAACAATAACTCTAGCTAGTACAACAATCTATAGTACACAAGAAATCAATATAACATAACTTAGAAAGTGTTGGAATGAAATAATATATGTTACATTAAACAGTTTTATATCACAAAAAGTAATAAAAATGAATACAAATCTTATGAATGGATATGAAATGACCAGTAAAGACTGATGGCAATCTCTTCTTTATTACCAATGACTTACTTCAAGGTGAAAGTCATCGCGTCCTTAGCAGATGTGACCTTATTGTACTAACACAACAAAGTGTTCACACTGTCAAAGGCAAGCTTTATTAAAACAGTACTACTTTTCACAACAAAATAATCTCAATGTATAACCATATACAGCATGTATATATACTTTAGCAAGGACATCAATACAGTAGTAAGTAGTGGTATACCCTACCGGTAGTCTGTAAGGTATATCGTGACAGAGCACCCTCACACATCAGCAGAGTGACATGATGTATCTTACAGTCTAGGTATACCCTAGTAAAGCATAATCTACTTACACAAATTAGCTCTGATACATCCTCATATCGTACATAGCTGCTAGTAAACCCTTCATTCAACTTTTGAAGTTTTATGAACATGATATGGTATTCACTGCAGACTTTCATACTTGGTGAAAAAATGCTGACTTATGAGTGTTTTTGATGAAATCTGTCTAATAACCTCACCTGAAATGCAGCATTAGCTTGGTATGATTCATTGTCAGAATTCAGGAATGGAGTAAATGCTCTCATACGTATACCACCAGCCTCTCGAATTGCATACTGTAATGATGTATTATTGAAGGCAAATGTAGCCAACGCTGTCCCAGCTTTTAACCGAACAATCTTAAGTTAGAAAACAGAAAACTATTAATTAATATTCTGTAACAATGTGTTTTCAGAATTGAATAATAATTAAGCTCTCCAATATTTCCATTCTGAATTCTCAGTATATGGAAAATGAATGAAAGATTTACAAACTTACTGAAGCAATGGAAGCAATCATAGTAAGAAAATGTTTTAATGAGTCCATGTCAACTTTGATAGGGATTGGTGTAGTGGATGCAGTAGTGGAAAGAGTGAAAGGGACTAAAGATGTGCAGAAATGACATCTTACATGTATCCAACTACTTGAAATTGCACTATTCCTATAAAAGATTTTAAATTCAATTTCAAATTCATGACCTACTTGAAGTTTTGATTACAGCACTTTATTAAACTGGTATAGAAAAACACAATGTTGTCGCAGTGATAACACTGATAGCATTACTGATATACAGCGTTTATACATAGATAGTTTGTACCTACCTCATCCTTTGATTTAAACAGTTCCAACAGAATACCAAAACTAAATGCTGATTGATCAAGTAGCAATGCTTGGTTATCCCGATTACATAGAATTATGCATGCTAGTGATATTGCTACCTCCACTTTTACTATTTCTTTGCTGGTTGTAGCCAATAGTTGTACTAACGTTGATATTGCGTTCTCTTCTGCTATCTTGCCTTGAGTTACATGGTTACTCCTATGGGCAACACCTGAGAGGTAAAGGAAATTGTCACTGGGTTACATGGGTACTTCTATGTGCCACAGATGGTGGGGAAAGGACAGTGTCACTGGGTTACATGGGTACTTCTATGTGCCACAGATGGTGGGGAAAGGACAGTGTCACTGGGTTACATGGGTACTTCTATGTGAAACAGATGGTGGGGAAAAGACAGTGTCACTGGGTTACATGGGTACTTCTATGTGAAACAGATGGTGGGGAAAGGACAGTGTCACTGGGTTACATGGGTACTTCTATGTGAAACAGATGGTGGGGAAAGGACAGTGTCACTGGGTTTGACCCTCTAACATGGGGTAAAATGCTCTTACAGGTACTGAGAATACGTCAACCACCTCATTCTATTTGACATGAAGTAAATGCTATTATAAGTACAAAGACTTATCAGTTTTAAGCTTGACTGGCTGTAAATCCTATCTTAACAATTCATTGTTTTTTGTACATCTTTTTATTAAAGTATGATACAATCCAATATTACTAAATACTAAAAAGGTCACTGGAACCATTTTAATATTGGTTCTTTTTCCAACAAAACAACCTGTGCTGTACAGTCTTACCAAGTAGTTCAGACTTGTGTAAAAAAAAACATGATGTGTATCACAAATATCCTTTTCACTGAAAATGCTTCAAACAATATAAAAGTACATTCAAGTTGTTCCTCCTTCTACAAACAAACAAAGTGGTTATCCAACTTTACAAACAAAACACACTGGGGAAATACTACATAACTCACCAACACACAGTGTGCCAAGACATCTGATAACTGTTAACAGAACTCTTTCTGATGTTTTATGTGATCTTAGTACTCTGATCACAGGTAGGATACCATTCTCTTCTTTAATTCTGTTCTGATTCACAATATTGGTTCTACACAAAGCAATCATGGCCATGCCACCTGTGTACACAAAAACACACAAATATTTTCAGAAGGTAATCTAAGAAAAAGTAAACATTCTATGCCTTCTTTTCTAGATTCTCTCACATACCGGTATACTCTTACTTAGATACCTTGAATACAATTTACATCATTCTATCAAACACTTTGATTTTAAAGTGGCAGTCTATAACTTTAACGCCCATTTTGGTGAAAAAGTCAATTTACAAAATGCATATATGGAATACATACCAAAACATATCAAGGAACAAATACCCAATCTGCACAATGTGATAGATATGGTTGAGACTGCATGCACAGAGAGCCTTGGTAACCAAAACTAGTGTGTGTTCAAATTAGTTTCTTCTTACAGACGACATATGAATCATTTTAACTACAAGATATGACAAATCATTGTTTTTATCTGGTTGCTATGACGACCGCACTTACCTACATACTGCAGTTTCTCAGACTTCATTAACAACAGCATATCAATAAGCTGGGCTATACCAATTTTTTCTGCAATCATTTTCTGTTGTCTTGTAGTATGTCCTGCTAATGCCCACAGTGTACATGCTCCTTGCTCCTTCACCTCCTGGGTCCATACCTATGTGTATGTACAAAATTTACATTAACATTCTATATAGACCTTTGTCCAACCTCAACGCAATTAATTTCTGTCACTACATCAACTCGACCACTGAACTTTCTCTCTTAAAAACCAAACTATAAGTGATATATTACACATTTTTATCATAAATTATACAATATGAGTAAAAGGCTCCAGGTGTTTCGACAAATTAATGTTATCACACAACTCAGTGTATTTTCATTTGTGGGAAGATAGTTATTTAGTTACCTTCAGTAATTTAATCAGTGGTTTAGGTGCATCTTGTCTGAGTATAGCAGCCTGGCTGTCAGGGTTGTTCTCAGCTAACGCTTCCAGGGCACTAGCTGACTTCACTTGGACAGTCACATTGCGACATTTCAGAAGTGCCACTAACGGTTTCACAGCTCCGTATGCCACAATGCGGTCCTGATTTTGACGATGTCCTGCACACAATGCTGCCAATGCAGATGCAGCAGCAGCCTGGAGTATATCTGTTATGAAAATGTATACTTTAATATGTGGAATACAGTGAGTGATGACTGCTATGCAACCACTCTCTGCTTCTACTTAGAATAAGTATAGGCCTGCAAATGTCCAAGGAAACCCATAGCATAGCAAGGAATGGAATATAGGCACACTGCACACTTGGCAGACATTCCATAATGAGGTTAAAGCAAAATATCTCACATCAATACATGCTGTACACTGGTTAAAGATTAGGTCAGTACACGGAGATGCAAAAACTGTGAGAGATATCATATGGTTAAAACATTAATCACACCAAATTGAATCCACACAACTTTAAACTCTAATCCAGTAATGCCTAGTGTCTTAATATCAACATTTCTAGGAAGTTAAAAACAAATTCTTGAAAAATATTGTCTCATTGTTTTATCTTTTTCATAAAAAGGTCACAAAAAATACTGCACTGATATATTCTGAGAAAACTACTTTTTCTTGACTTTGGTTTCAATAAAACTTCCTGATATAACTAAGGGAAAACAGCTGATTTCTTCTATACTCAAGTTGGAAGTGTACGGTTCATTACAAGTAAATGATAAAGAACTAACACTTGAACTGAATGCCAAGGTAATTCAAAATGTAATAACTGATGTGAATATTTCCACATCACATCATTAAAGGGACATGGTTAAGAATGTTTAGTTTGTTTAGTTCTTGGATTTTACATAAAAAGTTATTTCAATTATACTACTCTCTGAAACACGGATCAAAAAACAGGAAAACTAGTGGCACAACACTTTTTTTGACATGTTATCAAATTGCTAGAGATCTTTCAATGCTGTCTTTTTAGGATAAACAAGTCATGTCATCAATGTGCACATTATTTCTAATCATCTTTCAAAATTCCACAAATTGAGAGATAGATTTCAGAAGGTAGCATAATACAAATATTTTTTTATGTAAAATCTGATTAACCACAACTGCGACAGTGTTCTTGCTAAGGTTTGAGAATCCTAGAGAGGGGGAATCTAGTAAACTATCCTATATTTCTACATCTTGTACTACAACTCTGATGGGATGCTATGGTAAAATATGTGGGCAACTCAGGTAAACTTTACTTGCTTACTGCCGTTGACAAAAACACTCCAGCAGAAAATGTTAAATACTTAACCATGTCCATTTAATGAATTTCTTTTAAAAAGCAAGAAGACTAATTTTCTTGCAGTTGTCTGTGATTCAATTATCAGAATCAGTATCAATAGATCAATAGATCAATCATTTTCAAGTTATTAATCATTTGGTTTTAATCAAGTAATAATAATAGTAGTAGTAATAGTAAACATGCACACACCAAGTCAGTAGTGAGACAAACAAACAAACAAACAAACAAACAATGCAATACAAAACAATTCAAACTTTGACAAACTATCAGTATCTGAGTTTGTCAGGAGTGCAAAAAGGGGGTATACCTGGATAGTCTTCAGAACCTAGGAAAATGAAAAAAAAACAGCCATCCAGAGACGAGAACATAAATAGGATTGCATGTAATAAAATAAAGTCAGATTACTAAAAATATTCACAGAATAATAACAACAACAAAATATAAGGTGGTTGCATTTATCACATCACAATACAACAATTGAATTAATTAATTATTAATCATACCGGTGCTGTGTGGTGAAAATGGTGTAAAGTAAACAAAGTAGGCAAAATAAAACAAGACCATAACATGAAGGCAAAGGAAAGGATGGCTACTATAGTCTACCAACTGTTTGTATAGCATATAGTATATATATGTACATTATAGAGAGAGGGAGGGAGGGAACTCGCATATATACACATTGTTTCACACCAATTGTATACCTAGAATTGGGGAGAAATATTATGCAAAACCCTTTAATTTTAAGCACATCTTGACTTTTAGACAATTTTCAATTCTTAAACCTCCATTGAGATCCCTTGAACACATTAAGTTACTTTTCCATGTATTTAGCATGCCACCAAACACTAATCTGATTGGTTGAAACTGATATCGTATAGCCCAATAAAGTGACTCGTTACATAGGCTTGATTTTGTATCCAATATTTGAAGCTCAACTTCTGCAAAATGGTGACAGATTTCAAGTCCCTTTTCTGATTGGTCAATAAGTTAAAGATGCTAGCAATTTATGGCCTGTGAGGGCATACTTCATACATGAAAACATTACTCATATTTTCAAAAGATTTCCCAAGGAGAGTGACAATTGAAAAACTGTGATGTAGTAAGCCATGCAAAAAATGCCTTACACTAAGCAACTACGTATCTAATAATTTCAATCTAGTTTGTCTTAACATTCTCTATATACTCCTGGGTTTTAAAATCTAGCACAAATGCAGATTATCTTGGGCACCACTTCTGCATAAATAATCATTAAATTTTACCACCATATTCAAAGTATGTTAACACTCAGTACCTTCCTTTTTAACTTGAATGGGAATTACATTATTACAGGTTGGTGTTCTAAATTATTGTTATATTAAAAACAGTCCCCAGTTAATTAAAGTTACCATAAACATTACAGAGCAAGTCACTTCACTTGCAAAGCCCAAAGTTCATCTGCAATTGGTTTATTTGTAGACAGAAAAACAGCTGATTTTACTTGTCAAATTATAAAACCTAAAATACTTCAATTGATCTCATATCACTGATCATTGATATAATATCATAATATTTTATCTTTAAGGTACATAAGCTGAGCTTTATATATTTTTTGAGGTGCTGTTTTTGTTGCATATCAAAATGTACAAATTACATCATTTTCATGTTTGCATATGATTTCAAATAAACACCAATTTCTTTTTCATTTTCTAAACTGAAAGTAATCCATCTATGGACCATATCCTCCCCCTTCTCAGTATTTCATCTCATCAATATACTCATATTTCTCATGTACATTGTAGCACAGATGGCAGAGAGAGAGTCTCTCTCCAATGTTTATGATTATATTTATGACAAGTCAATGTCTGATACACAATGAATGAATGATACGTACTTGAATTAACAGTTAAAAACTCTACCAGTGGTTCAATACCGCCATGTTCAGCTACTAAAGTCTGGTTTCCCTCATGGTGAGTACACATGACACGAATTGCATTGACTGCATTCACTAACACATCCTCTAGCTCAGAATCCATCAGATATATGAGAGGACCGATACCATTCTGGGCTGATATTTCTGTCTGGTTATCCATCACACAGGCTAGATCAGATAGAATGATAGAAGCCCTGGACTGGATATCATCAAGTGGTGAGCCTAACAACTGAATTAGTATAGGTATAGCCTTGGCTTCAGACAGAGCTATTCGGATTAGTCGTCTTTCTGAGATGTTACATAGTACTGATGCTGCTAATGACTGCAACTCTTCATTCTCAAGTTTCAGAATATTAACCAATGCTGGTATGCCACCTGTTAGACAAAGAGAAAGGTAATTTATTCCAGGGATAGTCTGTAAGGTACACTGTGACAGGGCGCCCTCACACATCAGTCAACACCTATAGCTCAGGCCAGTGACAGTGGAGTGACAAGATGTATGGGAATAATAAAATTTATGGGTAAAATAAGACATCAAATAAAATCCTATAAACTCTTTCTGGAAAACTTTAATTGGACAACTTTTTTTTATTTCTGCAAAAACGTTTCATGAACAGTTTACAATTTCAAAGTTTTCATTTTGTGATTCTCCAGAGCAGTAGTCAACGATGAGATTACCTTCACAGCTATTAATCATTATTTTGATATGATAGTATTTCTACTGTTGTCACTCTTCACATTTTTAAAGTTTCCCAATATTGACAAATTATCACTACATTTTACAATGGGAAGTATTGCCCTCCTCAACAGAAAAAGTATGAAAAATAACCAAGAATCCTACCCCTAAAGGAGAATCTTTTTAAAATTCAAATTATACACTGATTGTGAAGATACTTTGTAGAGTGCATTACACCCCCCCCCCCCCCCCCCCACACACACACACACACACTCACAGATTCCCCTACTAATAATGCCTGGTGGTGATTCCAACCAAGCTGTCCTTATATTTTGTACCTTGACCAGCTAGCACTACATTGTACACCTGGATTAACATGCTTACATTATTTATGAGAATTCCTACCATCACACCTGTATCATACCATATTACACTATTAGACTAGACAGACTGGTCTACGATACTACATCTCATACAGCAGTTTCTGACACAGTTTCAACAAGTATCATCACAGATTTTCAAAATGTCTTACACTCTCTTTGGAAAGCTTTTTAATAAATCAGCTATGTACACGTTCCCTAAGTATAGTATATAAACCTATACAATGAACTACTAATTAACTGGCATCACTGTCCACTTACCTAGCAACATACACATCATACACACATTCCACTTAACCCCAACTAGGTTATCAATATTACCAGGTGTCATTTCATTGCTGAGAATCAATATTATTGATTTGTCTGACCTTTGACCTTGTTTTTTATAAATATATCACTATAATTGAGATTTTTATCTCAGACCGTTTACTCCAACAATGGTGTCAGTTTAGCCCTTTATTGATTACGATACCCATCAATATTACTGAACTTGTCAAACTGAATAATGCTTTCAATCCAAACAGTTTCATCAGACATAAATCAAAGTATTCTGGAACAATAACAAATTAAATAAACTATATCTATACTAATTCAGGAAAATCAATGAGTCTAGACAGCATAGATTTTAAGTTTTCTATACTTCATTTCTTAGCGACCTGGACAGCATGGATTGCAGACTACAGGGTATTTCATTTCTCAAAGTTATTGGAGAACAGGACAGCATATATTCCAGACACTGAAAGTTATTGTAGAACAGGACAGCATATACTTCCTCACTACAGGATATTTCATTTCATTTCATTTCATTTTAAATTGTAAACCAAGACAGCACATATTCCAGACTATCTACAGGGTATTTCATTTCCTAAAGTTAAGCACGTTTTAGGATGGCATTCTCCTCCACAACTTAATTCATAAATGGTGTATACTTCAAGGACATACAATAGGAAACCTGAATGCACCTGACTACCTTTAGGAGCACCTTATTTTCATATTTACCTACTGACCCCAAATCAACAAGTGAAACTGTATGATGTACTTACCAGCATCTAATATAGAATGCCAGTGTTCATTTTTAGACGTTGACAAGATTTCCAATGACCTGACTGAGCTGTCAATCTTCTTAATGTCATCTGATACCATCATTTCTATATGGATGAAAACATAATAACATTCTTCAACACATAACTTCAATAGTGTACTCTTGCACTTCTACTGTACAGAGTAAAAATTTACAGTGTTGTAATGTTGCAAAAACCTCCTCATGGTTTATTGCTGTATGGAGGTAGGTGGAAAGAGTGCTGGGTGGGGAGGATAAGGACTGGGGTTAGGAGAGGGAATAGCATAGAGGGAAGAGTGGGAAGGACAAAGGAAAATAAAGAAAGAATATGCAGAAAGAAGGAAGAGTGGACAGACAGACAGACAGACAGACAGACAGACAGACAGACAGACAGACAGACAGACAGACAGACAGACAGACAGACAGACAGACAGACAGAGAGTGGAGGGAGAGTGGGTAAGTGAAGGGACAGATTGCTAGACAGACTACATGTAGTATTATAAACACATACTTACCAACAAGTGTACTCCATACTGGTACATCAGAATGGCCCCATTCAATGAAATACTCTAGTACATTGGTATGGAACCTCAAGGCAGCCAGGTGAATCATATTATTGCCTTGTAAATCGCGTTTCTTGATGATAGCACCCAACTCTATTAACGTCTTCACACTATCTAATGCACCACTGCTAGCAGCTAGTAACAGTGGTGTTTGTCTGACACTACATTGTAGGGAGAGAAATCAATCATAGACAAGTTAAAAATAATAACAAAGTACTCAGTCTTGTTGTGTATAGTGGTACAGTCTGTGAACTCTGATCACCAAAGTAAAATGTACGGTTAGTCGGATTACTTTCCAGACGTCTACTTGCCAGAGATTTACAAGTCCTGGATTTTATCAGTGTAAACTTCATGAGAAGCAAACCAACTCACTCCACTCCAGTAATCAGAGTGTTAAAGTGTATACACGCCATCACAAAGCTTTGACAAACCTGGCATTAGTAGTGCACAACAACAACAACAACAACAACAACAACAACAACAACAACAACAACAACAACAACAATGATGGTGATGGTGATGGTGATGAAGCATACTTTTATAGTGACTTGATAGTGATGGAGGAGAGGAAATGGTTACTTTGATCAACTCTACAATTGCATATCACAATTATATAAACAGACAGATGTGGACAGATTTGTGAACATTTCATATAAGTGACTGTTTTAAATATATGGCGATAGTTTTTTATATAATTTTCATAAAACAGTACAACAGAAATTCAGTGACTTTTCACAATTTGTTTAAAATCAAAATTACTAAATTCCAATAATCAGTATCTTAAAATAACTGTAAATAATTTTGTGATTTAAATCTAAAGTGTAAATATTTTTATTTAAAAAGTAACTGTTATAAATCTCAAATTCTTGTCACTTATCTATCTGTATGACGTTCTTGTGATTAGAATCCAAAACCACTTATTTACTGACAAATTTCGACAAAACAAATCATTATATCGTGAATTTTATATTTCACAAAGAAAGTCATTGATGACAAATACAGTTTCCATATAGGAATGAAAAAATGTAGTTTTTTTTGCAGTGACATGATTTTATCAGAATCTGAATCCCTCCAACCACTGATGGTACCTTTGCATTGTAATGTTTACAATGTCATGTATTCAGATTATAAGGAAACTTGAAAATGAAGTCTGTCAAATAAACATGTGAATACGCATACATTTGTACAATCAATATTGGCTTAAAAGTGTTCATTTTAAATAATGACTTTCATGTTTACACAAAATGAATGCTATTGATAGACACAGAGACTATGAATAATTAATGTTACTGTAAAACAGGAAACAGTGTACTTGTTAGTTAAACACACCCCAATCAATTAAAATATATTAAATCAATTAAATGTTATGTAAGTATGGACACACAGTGAAATCACAAAATCCATACATTAGCATACATTGTTACTCTGTTTACATTTATTTACACATTAAAGAACTTTTAAGGTGAATACACAGACATTATGTACACAAGGAAATAGTGTTCCTTATTGGGGCAATTAATGACTTCCTTGATGGAACATTACATTCCCTGCATGCCAATGTTAGGATACCGACCAATTAACATTTTGTTATGGATACCTAATACATTCACTGTTAGTAGTTGATTTAATTACATTTAATTACTTTTAATTAACTTGATTGTTATTTAATGATAATGGTACATTATTAGATAATTACACCACTTACCAATTAGCCATTCTTTTACAATTAACATTAAGTTTAATTACCTTTATAAAACAAACACTAAGATTACAGCCAAACGTAAACTTATCTCCTCATACTTTATATTCATTCCAAGATGCCAAAGCTTTATACCTGTGCCACACTCATCTTTCTAGGTATGTACAATGTCAGGTGTGTTTTATGTCTATGCATGCAGTGTATTTGCCATCATCCATGCACCTATGTCACTTTGACATGGGAAAGTTCACCTTTGACCTATGACCTGTAATTTCATGCATTCCTTTATCCCTGAGCCTCTGAAGTATTCTATCTTAGAAACCTCTTATTAATTGACATGCCTTGTTAAATAGACTACACTATGTTTGTTTATTCATGCAGTTGGAAAAAAAAGCACCCCATCACAATACTGTGTTGGAATACCATGCATTGTCATCACTGCAAACATCTCTAAGTCCACTGTCATGATTTGTACACATGGCTAATCTATAGAGCTATGCATGCACTATCACAATAAAAACATTTCTAAGTCCACTGTCATGATTTGTACACATGGCTAATCTATAGAGCTATGCATGCACTATCACAATAAAAACATCTCTAAGTCCACTGTCATGATTTGTACACATGGCTAATCTATAGAGCTATGCATGCACTGCCACAATAAAAACATTTCTAAGTCCACTGTCATGATTTGTACACATGGCTAATCTATAGAGCTATGCATGCACTGTCACAATGAAAACATCTCTAAGTCCACTGTCATGATTTGTACACATGGCTAATCTATAGAGCTAGGCATGCACTGCCACAATGAAAACATTTCTAAGTCCACTGTCATGATTTGTACACATGGCTAATCTTAACACACACTATGTAGTAAATATCATTTCCTTCCAGAAATCTGCTCTGATTAGAATGAATTACTAGATTGTATCTTACAAGACAGCAGTACATCTAACTATAATCTTTTCTGATTCGCTGTACTTCGGGTGATTATTTGGAAGATTTTATTATTTTATCAAACTGACCTTTTTTCCCAAAGTGAATGCTCCAAATATTTTATTTCAAACTTTTCATTTCCCAGATTTACAAATTTAATAACTCCTGAATAAAATATTCAAATGTGCATTCCTAAATCACTGAAGAATGTAAAACTACAAGATGAAGATGTGTTGTTCAGATAAACAAGCCTTACAAAAACCTAAACTAGTCTGCCCTCAACAGTCTGTTCTTTGAAAGGGGTTGGCCAATGCCTTAGCGTGCCCCAACACAGTGCATCTTACTAACTATATGGGCGGTTGATGACCAATCTATCACTGAATCTGAATCAGTCATGAAATTTGTGACCTAGGGTCTGTAAAACTTTTAAATTGTAAATATAAAATCTAGGAGGGGTGCAGATTTTTTCACTTCACATCACACAGAACAGCAAAGTTTGAACCCGCATAGCAAGAATTATTCAAGAGTCATACAGCAAGTGCTGACATGACATGACAAACCACAGCACACCACTAGTACATACTCATTCATGGTTTCTAGCTCCATCTGATCAACCCATTTACGCACAAAGTGACGAACTATTGGTTCGTGATCGAAAAAGGCCGCATGATGTATAGCTGCCCAACCGTCTTGGTCAGTTAGATACATGTCAGCCTTGTTCCCGATCAAACATGATGCAGCATCCAGGGAGCCACATCTAGCTGCCAGATGGATAGGGGTTGGACCTGTCAATGTACAGAGAAAAACAAAGTAAGGTGAAGAAAATACACACAAGTTATGTGTATGAGGCTTGTGTTGTTATTATGATTGCTTGCATGTCTAGTGCTAATGGTGGCAACTGTCATCTGATTTGGGATTTCACATAACTTCAAGAGTCATGGTGGAAAACCTTTCAAAGTAAAAATATTCCTTGCAAATGTTTTGGAAACAAGGAGATGGAAAGTTACTGTGATCAATATGGTCAGCTAAACTGAAGATATATCATACAGAGAGTTTTTACAAAAAATACAAATTCTCTGTAATACCTTGGAACTGTATGTTTAATTTGGCTAAAAATTAATACTTTAAATATTTGTATTTCTTTCAACAGACCATCATCACTCATACAATTATTACAAATAGGTTTTAACGTGCCTGAGGCCCATAGCATACTTATTAGCTGGAAGTAAAGGAAAAGTAAAATACATGTACCATACTTCCAACTAACCTGTATCCTATAGGTTTCACACACACACACACACACACACACACACACACACACACACACACACACACACACACACACACACACACACACACACACACACACACACACACACACACACACACACACACACACACACACACACACACACACACACACACACACACACACACACCTTGATTCATGATAGGTGTATTGCTAAATGGTGCAATATTGAGTAACAAATATGTTTACTTGTATAACTGACAAACTAATTCAAAATTGTATTTCTTTGGCTCACCATCATGCACACACAAACTTAGTGACTGCAAATTTTGTGATTTGGTGCACTTTGTTGAATACTACGATTGACATTGCCAAGCACTGACATTCCCCAAAATCCACATGCAAGTCTAGTCTTACACAGTCTGCAAGTTATTGTGACTATACAGCATGCAATCACATGTACTGAACACAAGTTAACTTAACAATATACATGTTGTGTGCATTGTGTTTGAACTTGAAATATTGTGACATGTGGTGGTATTACTATTATGAGAAATTACAAAAATACAAATATGAAAACTCCAAAGAATTTTGGTAATTTTGCAAGTCAAGTCAATATTTTGAACTTCCTTTGTTTCTGATTGGTTATACATATACTATCATAGTCCCAAACCGAGATTAAAATCTTCAAATTTAAATACAGTGTCTTTTTCATAAACTTTCCTAAACAAAGCCTTCTCCTCCATTCTCAGTCTGCCTCTAACCCAACTCAATTGAGACAGTGAATGTTTACGGTGTATGACAAAAAATCAAATACTCCACTCCTACTCAAAATGACAGTAAACTCTTTACTGTCATAGACCTTCTGAATAAACAGCACCCTCTATAGTTAGAGTTGGGATGTGACATAGGTCAACCATATGTCTCAAATATTCACTCAAAAAAAATTACTGGTACCTAGTACATCATGAATACAGTAAACTTTTCACTCTTTGGAGTTCAACTAAACATATCACTTTCTCAACACCAGAGGGCAACATTTATTTAAAAGGTCTATCGAGCTGGCGAAGAAGAGAGGAGAAAACTCCAAGTCCAAACACAACATTTATACCAGTATGATTCATGCATAATATGATATTCGGTGTTCTAATATGTTACCTCTGTGTCTCTGTGTAGTTTACACAATGAAAATGTGACAACATGCAACAAAACAAACATTTTATATACCGAGATATCTTACCTAATGAATACATTTCTAGAAGGCATGCAAAGTTGGCAAAAATAAATTAGAATAACAAACAGTTAATTATTGGTATAATCATAACAGATTACCATAGTCTAAAGAAATAAAACACATCTCTATGAGAGAAAAAAAACAGGACAAAGATGGTCAACAGAGGGAGTAAAAGTCATTATTGTAATATTATCATATCATGACATTATACGACATTACATATAAGTTTGCATTATTTGAAAATTTGGAAAGAAGAAGATATCGTAAGATAGGTTTTTTTAAACACAGTCGCAAGTATAAAGTATATTATACATAAACACTTACACTCACATACTATTCAATATACATCTACTTTACATCTAGTTATCTTTTATTTTATGTGTAAACTTTCTACTTCTCCCTTTATACTCATTAATTACTAAATGTAACTCAATTCAGACTATGTCCCCAGGTAGCAGTCTGCAAGATATGGTGTGTGCACTGCCCTATCAGTCAGCATTCAGAAAAGAGAAGACTGGTGATAGGGCTGAATGACATGACATATCTTACAGTCAACCAGACAATCTGCCCAGACACTTGCAAACTCTTACACAATAGAAGCATACCTCCTTCACACATACCATTCTTTCTACCATGCAAGTACCATAGAAACATGGCATAGCCACAACTTTTAAGGACTGTATTATTGATTACTTTTCCATCCATTGTGCATCCATACTAACCATGAATATACTGGCACACAGTCAATTGATATAACACATATTCATTGTTCAAATCTCAACCATCCATTTCATCCCTTCAATTCTCACTAACAGCATAGCACTCTACCCAGATCTACTCATGCAGATTCACTCAATTTCCTCACTTCCAACAAGAAATAACAACATTTCAAAAACTGGTTGTTAATAAATGATTATTGTTTTCATTCTATCTCCACAACCCATCCATCACAACACCCAACCTGTCAACTAAATCACAATACTCCATTAGCAAATCCATTTATCCACTCTCATTCATAAATAATTCCATAAACCCTATATAACAGGATGTGAAAATTACTGGTTAACAATAAATCATGATTCCAATGATCCATGCTTCTTTCACAATCAGTTCAACAACGTATCAAATCCTGATGCCTAAAAACCCATCATTTCTAATATAACACATCTACCAAACCATTCTGATGAACGCAACACAACATCAAATTCCAAACTTCGCAAATTTTCCAATTTACGATATACTGTTATTGTACATAGCCTCACATCAAATACGACAATAGTTTCAATTACCGGTTGATGATATATTGTTATTTCGACGGACATTCATATCTTGTCCTTGGATGATGAGTAATGAAATAATTTGTTGTCTATTCTGCATTGCAGCATGGTGCATCAATGACAGTCCACTCTCATCCTGTTTGCTAATACGTGATCCTGGTGTCTTCCTGACCAGTGTTGCCAGCATAGAAACTAAACCCCTCCATGCACAAGACTTCAACCCTACTTGGATGTTCTAAAAGGAATAGAGATATGAAATAAAATTCTTTTTATATGATGAGTTTAACTATTGATTATCATTTCATAACTAGAAAATATCACACAAAAGATGTTTGTTTGAGAAAATACATGAATCTGTTAACACAGCTGTATATAAAAAGGCTGGTAGACTTTCCAGTCTAAAACTTCCTTTTTTACTTCTATATTTTTTATATTTCCTATTATTTTTTTATGAGTTTACCTGTTCATTGTTTTCAATTTCTTTGCAACTAGAAAACATGACAAAGATCTATTTTTTGAGAAAGTAGATGGATCTTAAAACAGGATTATCTGTTAATGCAGCTCAGTAAATAAAGGGGTTGGTTGACTTTTAAGAAACTTCCTTTTTTTATTTTCTCTCTTGTTTTATATTTTCTACTTTTTATGAGTTTATTGATTATTCTTGTCTTTGTAATTCCACACAAAGGATATATTTTTGATATATTTTTAAAACCTGCATATTCAGCAGTATATACAAAGGATAGAAGACTTGTTTTAACTCTTCTATTTTACATTCATTTTTTTCATGCTTTTATGTTTTGTCTAAGAAATGTGAAAAAGTTTCTCATAAAAATTGGAACTATAAATCATCCAGAGGAATGCATCAATTATGTACCAATAGTTGAAAAGTTGTAAACATTGTGGCAATTAAATACAGAAGGGTGAGTTGGTATAGAATATAAGATAGTTTACAATCAGTATGAGAGTACTATCACCTGTACAAATATAACCTCACAAGACAATAAGTACTAAATCATTCTTTTCTTGTCCCATTTCTACAAATCTAATGCTAAATCACTCTTTTCTGACCTCCTTTGTACAAATCAAGGATATTCAAACCCACTGTAACAAAGACTAATAACACAGACAATGATTTATTTGAACATTTGTATCACTGACATGGTTCAATCATGTTTGACTTACTTTGTTCTTTATGGCCCTCTTCACACCGTACCGCTTTTTAAATTGTTCATGCATATGAACATCAGTCAATGGTAATCTCTTGGGTTTCAGATCCTTGATCTTCTCATAAAAGGCATGAATCCATAGTGGTTTCTGGGGTGACTGGGGATAGTACGTCTCAAAATCCATAGCTATGACATAGTACCTGTAAATACAATCAACTTAAAGTCATTCAGGATTGAAGGAGTTGACACTTAAACATACTGCAATGTTGCTACATGTAGCTAAGTTCATGATACCGTAGTAGTGGTGTTATATAGCGACATTCATATGAAACAATAATGATATGATGCATATGTACTATATTTTAGTGTAGTAACCATGGTAATGGTAACCATGGCAATGGGATAAAAGAATAAACTTAAAATCATTCGGTTCAGAAAGACTTGAACAATCTGCAGTGTTGCTAGTTAAGTTCATGATACAGTGTACCACATAGCAGAAATGAATACATAAAAATCAAATGAATCAACATTGATACTACAATATATGCTAAATTTTTTTAGTGCAGTAACTCTATATTGCAATAGTCCTTGGGTATTAAACTAGTATAAAAGTAAAAGATGATACAGGTACCTACATGAACATTAACACAAAAGACGTTTAGCATTTTGCAATACTTTCAACAGCATTTTTGAATGAGCCGATAAATACCAGTATATTATAAACATGTTAGTCTGGTTAACTACATTTCCTTGTGTGAATGTGATGTATAAAATAAACCGTGGAACTATTATGTCTATTTCAAAACACTTCAGGTATTTCTGTTGACAGGAAAGCATGGATAACAACGCTTACTTTATATATAAGCTTCCATTTATTAAACTGGATTTTCAAAGGTAAATGTTCTACTAATTCTTGATACGTTGTTCAATTTCTAATTCTACTTAGTCTAATATTCCAATATAAAGCAGTCAAGAGACAATTACATATCACCTAGCACTGAAAAGATTATGAAACCCTCAAACAAATGCCATATAATACAGAATCCTAGCCATTCACATTAAATATTCATGTATAATAGGAACATCTGAATAGGGACTACATGCTTGTCAAGTTTATAAATAACAAGAAATCCACTTTACACAACAGTAGGTCTAGTCACAAAATGACACAGTCTTTTCAAAGTACTGCAAATATTTTGACAAGACTGCTTATTCTCAGGATACAACAATCTAACTGTACAAGTTACAACACACAATATCATTACATAACTGTCAGGGGTGAACTGTTGCATTGTAAACTTAAACACAATAGGAATCAGACAGGACAATAGTTGTGTCCAGTCGACTAAACAAACTCAATATTGTGATTTAGAATCCATTGGATATCAATTTTTACAGTTTCTAGGTATAAAGGTGGATTTTACAATGTGATCAATAACAGTGTACAAATCCCCCTCTGTGGTTAGATTAAATAAAACGCCATACTAAATTTAGCTACAAGCCTACACTATTGTCCTATTACAAGCCGTGTTTGTCACAACTGCTGATTATGACAGCCCAGCAAACCCTGCCTAGTGTTAGTCAGCGCGATATACCTGGTTAACTACTACAATTCAATCTGAAATTTCTATTGTTTGTTTTATAGTTCTATTGAATGTATTGTGAGTCCCAGTCTAACATGACATGCATGTCAATAGCTTAGCCAAACTGTGTACATGACTTGACTATAGAAACATTTCTTACAATCTAGCCGCTGTACGAACATTTACAAAGACTTGGAAAGAAAGGAAACAAAATGAGGCCGAAGTAACAAATCTGTTTACAGCACCAATTCAAAAGGTTTGAAATATTAGATGAAGACAGATACATTGTGAACTTTCAACCTTTATAAAGCCAGGACTCAGTGATCACAACTTTTTTAATGTTCAATCTTTCAGGATCAATTTTCAGGAGTACAGCACTGACTACAATAATGCAAAGTTTCGAAAATATGAGACCACTAATATACTAATTTGCACACCACAAAAGAAGACAAGTTATGTGGAAACAGACCATATACATGAATGTATACCATGTCAAAGGTACAGTATTATGCTGTCCTGTGCTAGACAATGTTTGATACAGACAGACCTTTCAAAAGCTGCAAAGTTTGGTAAGAGCTTGATGTAGATTTTTAAAGTACAGCCACACATTGCACTCTCCAAACTCTGGACACAAGTAAATCGGAGGTTTCGATAACACTTCAGTCTGATAATAATTCATCCATCCATCCATCAAAGAAAATATCAATAAGTTTGAATAAATATGAATCTTGCAAATGTGTGGGTTTTTCAATTTATGCATCTTTGAAATGAAACTGATCTCTTCAGGTACATATGAATCTACAGACTCTCTGCTGTTGTTATATCAATGGTAAACATTTGAAAAGGAAACTGGCTTTCATATATTATTGTATGTGGTACAAATGCCATACAAACTGAAACACAGAGACACATAAAGGTACTTGGTAATTTTCAAAATTCCCAGTAAACAATAATAAGGAGTAATTATCTCAAGCATTTTTCAGTTAAAATCTGAACAGGTAAAATGCTAAGTAGCATATAAACAATAGATTACCTGTCTCAAGCCTACCATGGTTTGAAGGGTAAGCAAGAGTTAGTGTAGCTTGTTTTTAATACATGCTGATGTGTTACTCCATCATCTCTCATATTCTTCATATTCTCGTATTGAGGAATACAAGAGCCAATGGAATAGATTTATTTATTTATTTATTAACCATCCAACAGGCATTGCCCAATAACAGGAGGAAAGTTCAGTGTTAATGCAGGAGGAAACCGGAGTACCCAGGGAAAACCTGCATTGTTCGGTCAAACTGAACGACACTCTTCTTACTTACAGCGTGGTAAATTTAATCAAACCCAGCCGAGTGGCGGGTTCGAACCTAGGCTGCAGAGGTAAGAGGCATTCGAGCTAACCGCTCGGCCACCGACAACCCTATAATAACATATCAATGCTGTAAACATGTTTAAGATATAGACACCATGACAAGTTAAGTCTCTGGTTTGATAAAACAATCACATAACCCAAACATTTCTCTCTTACTTTTTTCCATTGAAAACCTTTTCAGGGATTGGAAAGCTGTCTTGATAAGGAGCCTCTGGATCTGTAATCTTAGCTAGATGAGATGATGCAATCAGATGGATGTCTTCAAATGCGTCAATGATTTCCTTGGCTGGGTCATCAATAGGCCATGGTTCACAGTCAATTTGAATGCCACCATGTAGGTGAAAATACTTGTTACCCAGATCAAAGTTGGGACACTTGAAATCCTTACTGAGCATCAATGGTGGAAGTTCTCTCTCTGTACGACATTCATCAGCTGAGAGAGGGGCAAAAAACACAGAATCAAAATCATGCAATCTCAGAATATGTATACTGCCTGTCTGGGTCTTACAAAACAAATTACATGTAGTACTTTATAAATCTAAAATTTTCTTGCCCATTTTTTTTTCTAAATATCAAATTCTTTTGATAAATTCTTCTAAATAAACCTGTTCACTTTTACCAACATAAATATCAAACAAATTCAGTAATTTTAGCATGATATGATAAAACCATCAGTATGAATTCAGAATCAATATACTTTATGATTTTCACACAAAATCCTGATATCAGAAATACAGATTATATAAAATAAGAAAAGATCGTAATTTTGAATAAAAATATTTCACACCCTATGTAAACCTTAACTATAAAAGCTTAGAATTACACATATGGTGTGCTTGCAGTCTCTTCCCACACTTTATTTATCTAGTGGCTGCACCAGACTATACAATATTTTGTTTGAAAATATAGACATTGTTGACTTTTGCCAACTTTACAAACTAACACCATTCATGCTTCTTTTGGTTCTATTCTCCGCAATTCATTCAGTACTCTATACTATTATCTACCCATTCTAGGTTTTAATGAATTACTGGAAAGTACATAATGTAAGGAAATTGCATGTAGGATGCTAAAAGGTAGTACAAGTATGTAAATGTCACACACAGGTAATGAGTTAGAAATTATCTAGTGTACAGTACAATGTAGTAGAAGAAACTATTCTTAGCAAATATTGCAATTATGTAGCAGGTGTAATTAATGGCAATTAGTAAGTATAAAACGAAATACCCACACTGTGAGAGAAAGATTAATAGCAAAGCAATAAAACCATTGCCATGGCAACATTAAACATTTGAGTTAATAGCAAAGAAAGGAGATTAAAAAGCAGGTAAGGTGGAGAAATATGGAGAATAAACAACAGAGTGAACTCAAGAGAAAATTATGTGAGAACTTACGATCCCTATTGACATTAGGGTTAACAAACTCTGGCAGGCAAAATAATAATAATAATAACAATAATGGAATAATGATCAAGTTATGATAAATGAGGCAAATAATACAATTATGATGATGGTGGTGGTGATGGTATGTAAAACTATTATGAATTATTGGTGTAAAATGGAACACATGTATTCGTTGCTAAGGGACGGCTTAGTCTGGAATTATGTTGTCGTTGGCTTGTTTGAGCACTGAAGTTGAGAGCTGAATGGAGAGGTACTTTTCAAATGTGATTGGATCACTTCAAACATTAACATGCCAACGACATCTAGCATATCATATAACAAGTACATGTTTACCTAGCTATGCAGCTACATTCCAGCTCTGTCAATATGCTTCAATTGTACAATACATACACTTCCTTTTTTAAACAGTTATAAATTTTGCATTTCAATCGTCATAATCAAAGGACGGTTATCAAAAGGGTGTAAAGGAGTAGACAACTTGTATCATTACCAGACATATTATTGAAAGGTGGTATGAGTCATTCAATACAATACAACACACTAGAATGTTACACAATTGACTACAGCTTCAATTTCTCTTGATGGTTACTTGTCCTGTACATTACAAATATATTAACTGAACCATGACTTCAACAACACTTAGTGCCAGTTTGTTCATGCCTTTCCGCTCTTTTCAAAGGTAGACTTTATTTTTAAAATGTTTGCTGCCAGTAAAGTATATTTGACATACAATTTTCACAATTTTAAATACTTGAAAAAATTACCTGTTCAAACATTTTTAGAATTACCGACTTTTATTAAAGTGTAAAAATATTTTAAATTTAAATTTGTGATTACACAAGCTTCCATTAAGTTGATTTATGAATGCCTCCCTTTATGGTACTTTACTTTATGAAACAAGATAAATAAAAATTTCAGTGCTTTTAAAGATAAATGGAACCAATTTCTACCGCTATACATGTAATTTTAGCATCACTATAGAAACATACTCAAAACAAATATTTCTTCAATGTAATAACATTTTAAAATTACATAATATTCTCATAATAATGATTAATTTCTGCTTTCCTCTAGACTGTCAACAGTTCTTCATGCCTTTTTTGCTACATTTAAATTAAAATCATCGCCTCACTCCAATTCGGAGCAATACTACAGCCATGTACTGATCAGTGAGTGCCAGAGGCAATCTCAGTTCCTATCAGTACGCATTAGTATTCAGTGCTACGGAGTGAGGCGACGACTTTGTTTTAGATGAAACATAGCAAAAAAGGCACGAACGACTGTCAACAGTCTAGCTTTCCTACATATATTGCAGCAGTACTCCAATGAAGTGAAACAATTTAAGTCACAGCAATTTAATTTTTAATGTTAGTCACTATAGAAACATACAAATGTACTTGAAACAACAAAAGACCGACTGTTCAATCCTACATACATTTTAAATTATTTAAATTTCCAATTAAATTGATTAATTTCTGCTTCCCTCCTGATAAATATGTATTTCTAATGAAGTGAAACTGTTACAATTTTCATCACAGTAATTTCATTTTTAATGTTCTAGTTGCCATAGAAACACAGTTGAAACAAGTGACTGGTTGTTTAATCCTAATAGCATTTTTTAACTTTTTAACTTTTCTTTCATTAAATTGATTAATTTCTGTCTTCAGTCTTTCATAATAATGTATATCAATAGCACTCAAGTGAAAAGAAACAAATAACTTTAATACTTATATGTAAGTTAAATGCTATGGTCTAGACATACATAATTGTAATTTTCAGTTTCAATAAGTCAGATTATATAATTCATTTCTTCAGTGTTTTAAGATATGAAAACTTGTCTGTATTTGTCTATTTCATATTACATTGGATTGCACTTTGTCACTAAATAATATATAGATTTGTCATCAACTTTGATGCAGTCATTATATGCCACAACATTTCGTGTACATGTCATCAACTTTCAGGTATACATATATGTCACAAAAATTTGTGTACATGTCATCAATTTTGAGGTGTACATGTACGTCACAAAAATTTGTGTACATGTCATCAACTTTGATGCAGTCATTATATGCCACAAGATTCAACTTTCAGGTATACATACATACATGTCACAAAAATTTGTGTACATGTCATCAATTTTGTTGTATACATGTATGTCACAAAAATTTGTGTGCATGTCATCAATTTTGAGGTATACATGTATGCCACAACATTTTGTGTACATGTCATCAATTTTGATGTACATATATGTCACAACTATGTCGACACACATGTTGCCAATTTGATGTAATAGTGATCCTATCTATTTCACAGTGTGTGTGCCTATCATCAGTTCTGAAGTGCCGGCCATTTTGCAAGTTATCAATTTTTAGACAACTATACATGTACTAAAATTATTCAATTATCCACTATTTTTTTCATCTTTGTTTGGAAACATTGTTCTCCCAAAATATCACTCTTGAAACACATCAATTTTGTCAAATTGAGTCAGCGATAGGGCAAACCTCCTCACTGTATTGGACTCAAAAGTCAAAAATATTAATTTGCATTATCTGAGAGTAAATGGTTCAATTTCATGATGAAATGTACAATAATTATGACAGTTATCATATTAATTAAATGAGGGTCTATGACTTGTGACTTACCTGTCAGAGGAGTAACAAGTCTATTCAGATCAGGCACTTTGTTTCGTTTCTTCATCGCCATAAGGAACGGCACCATGAAACTAACAAACCTTAACAGGTGAAGATCTCTCCTAGTTTCTGGTTTAGCTTCTATATATTTCCTAATCTCCTCCTGGTGGACTAGCAACCTTGCCTGAAGTCTCTCATATGCATCCTTGTCAATTTTATCCTCCCCTAGTCTGACAACATTGGTGAGGTTGTAAATGGCATCGATAACAAAGAGATTGTGGTATTGCTGTATACAGTTCTGTCTGAGTGTCATCTGCATGGAGATATCATCCACATGGTGAATGAACAGTTTCTTGTCCTCTAAGGCTTCGTGTTCATTCATGGGAAAGAACTTCATGTTGTCATAAACTCCTGCATAGTCAGGGTCTTTACTGATGTCAAGCATACCTGGAAAATTATTACAATGTTATTTACATGCAAAACCACATTATTTCTATATGGTAGTTGCTATTCAACAATATATAATGTATCAATTATCTGTTAAAGGCCCATGCTTCAATCCCAGGTTCTCAGATTAGTGTTATCTTATCTTAAGGATTACATAGGACAAATCTTTTGTTCAGGACCAATTTTTTCTACACCTCTGCAAGACAACTGCATTTTACACCTAAATTTCAATCTTTATCAAACTTGGCCCATGAGGGTGCTGAGTTGGTAAAATCTACCTGAGTGGTCCCACACAAGTTATTGGGCTTCATTTATTATGACTGAACATAGAGAAAACAATATCATTATTATATTTCATCATTCTTTCATACCATGATTCCGAAATTTATTAGCAAATCATTGTATTTGTTTCACAACAAGTAGGCAATTGTATAGATTTCAACAAACTTTGAAATAAATTAAAACTAACGTTTGTTCCCATACTGCTTTGATTGCAATGTATCAATGAACACAAGCTTATCACAAAACATAATTTTCACATAATCTTATCACTTTCATTATACATGAAGTGTACCATTTATCTTCCTTACATGGGTAACTAAAAGTCATCATTATCAATATAGTCTAGAAATTGTTGTTGACATTTGTAAAAGATCACATATTCCTTTTTTTCCATAATTTCTGTTAGTCAGTACACAGAATGTTGACCAATCCATAGTATTTAATTTCTTACCCTGCAATCAGCATACATTGTATTTGATTAATTACTATGGTAACCCTTGATTTATTTTGTTTTAACATTGTCTGCTTTTGAAGTAAATTGGTCCTTTACACATACTTCAATTTGGGTTCCCACACTAGTTTTAATGGTTTACTTCTTTGAAAACCAAACCACACACAGTGTACACATCCAATTGGTCTTAGGCCAACACAAAGTAATGAACTTCATTGTCTTTGTCAAGGTTTCCTTAGTATGGGTTAAACAATAGAACCAGAACAATAAAATCTAGTCCTTGATGATGCACTCTATGGCATTGCCTAGGAATAATAACAACAACAATAGCTATAATAGTTTACTTTCTAGGTCAGAATACTACATGTATTCTTCAGATTAACAATTGGCATTTAGTTATACCATAATTGCGTCTTTGTACATTCAACTTGTAAAACTAATTGTATGGAGTCATGTATTATACATTTCTATTTCCTGGTGACTATAATTCAATATCAGACCAAAACTTACAGGATTACTCACAGACTGTAATTTCCATGACTGATTACATACTTTAGATGAAATAATGTAAGCAATCAGCTGTAACAGATTACCACAGATAACCAAACAAGCCCTATTATCAGCACACCTTTCAATCAACCCAACTGTAGATAAAACTATCTAGTAATGACCCTACACTGTATGATCATCATGTCCAGCCAGGGTTTCAATCCCAGGTTCTTGTATTAGTGTCAGAGTTAGTAATATAGTCTAGATGCTATCCATGGCATTGAATCTCAAGATATATGTTCACTTTGTCTAGCTAAAGAGAGATCTTGAGATTTGATGCCATGAATAGCATCTAGACTATTATCAACTTCTATATTATATAAACTCTGCCAGATGACTACTTTACAAAACTTATGAGCTGGATCTTTAAGTTTAACCATGCCCCACCTATGAAACAATTCTTCCAATAATATAAACCTACTGATCCACCTCTAACTCCATCCACCAACCCACCCATTCAAATGTCTACTCATCGACCCAGCTGAAGATTATCATTATGGAAGTTTGTAAAAACCAGAAACGACCTGAAACTACCAGTAAAAAGCAGTAACAAACAATAGTTGTTACTGATGGACACTAAAGTCAATATTAAAGTTACTGGTAACAAAGAACAATTTGTGACTGTGTTGATAAGATTGCAGATAGTATGATGACATAAAATGTCTACCAAGATAAGATATCTCTATCAAGAACATGAGAGAAATCAACAGACATTAACATGACCATGGTTTGATATAAAAGTAAGAGAGATTGGTACATTGACTATAACACCACTCTGACGGACTGACACTTCAACCTGATATAGGTGTCACAAACACACTGAATATGAAACAAAAAGTTGAACATAAAATTTGTCAACAAGAACACATAAAATCCACATGATTCTATTCTAAGTCCTAAGTACCACCAGGAAAAAAGGAAAAAGGTACAGAAATCTCTGAAATGGTGTTTCAATCAAACTATTGTCAGTAAAAATGAATATCTTATCAATATTCATTACTTCAAGGTAGTGTTATCTGATTTACTAAATTCTAAATTTGTTATCCAAATATTTCTATTTTTGTTAGTTTCAATAATCTGTGTCTGGTTGATACATGTACATCTTACTAGTAACACCCTACATGTATGATGTTCATTTCAAGTCCTCTTATCAACTTTTCACCGCTACAACACATTTTCTGCTGAAATTTATGTGCACTCTACCTTCTCTCTGACCTTTTGAAACAGTCAGCTTTTTACTTTAATCAATCATAGAAAAAAAAAAAACTTAGTAAATTTGATATCAAAACTTTAGTCAATAAATAAGTACAGTTACAATTGCAGAATAGTACAAACAATAATCACTACATTTTTAACAAACTGTAGTCAACTTGTGGCTGCAATTACAGTTTAGTACAAAGAAATAATCGTTTTATTTTCCACACACTTCATTGACAATGGAGTCTACTAGAATTAAGTCCTTCAAAATGTATACCTGTGGTTAAAACGACAACATAACCATAGGTATGTGAAATACCACAGTGACAATCACCTATTCAGACTTGTAAATCACCAGTGGTTGAACCTATGGCGACCTATTCTACCTGTTAACAATACACAACTGATGAAGTAAAATGGCCTCTTTGAACTTTTGCTTTCCTAGCCAGAAGGGAAAATAGGACCCTCATTAGGTTGATAAAGAAAAGCAACGGTCGGAGGTATTGTTGTTGAAAGTGACAATACTGTCAACATATATCTGAATGCATTGCTGAATTTGTTGTTTGCTTTCATGTTGATTCTTTGAAATTGACGTCATACAATGTTTTGTGAAAGTAAAAATTTTGCCACCTGAACATGCCTTAAGGGATTTTATATTGACTTCTCTCTTCTTTTTCCTGTTGTCTTAATTCTGTACACATACACACTGGCAAAGTTATGCCAAACAATATCGATTGCACCAAACTTCAGTAATTTATTATATGGTTAAATTACAACGATTTCTATGGCAACAATCCTCATGCTATAAATAATACTATATTTCATTTATCTAAAGCTGACAACTTAATCCCTAGGAAAATACCAAATATCGACCCTGGAACTGGGTGTATTTTTTTATCAGACTGTATTACAATATAACTAGCCATTAGGGTAGCAGAGGTCACTGGGTGATGATAAGGATTAGACATAGCTGACATTTTATCTCATCATTACTTTACACCTTTATATGTGATAACATGTAGCGGCATATCCCTTAAAGTTTAAATATTTTCAGTTGTTTTATCTGTGGATTAAGAAAGGAATTTCCAAAACAACTGGTAAATATTTCAGACAAGGCTTAATTTAGCGTTACTAGATTTACAATACAAGGTGCACATCTCATATTTAGCCTGGAATCCAGGTGAATGGAAACCCCACTTGCATGGATTCTAATCTAAACTCACATTGTACTTTTATATGTTAGTTTCAACATCCAAAAATGTGTATATATCAGATTTTGTTTTAAAAAACTGAAAATTTGTGATTAGGGAATAACTACTTGAAAGTAAATGCCCATGATATGGAATGGTATAGAAATTCCAAATTTGACATTTTAGCCATAGTATAAGTTCAATCTTCTTTCTCCCAACTAGTAATCACTTGTTTACAAATAATACCTCCTTGCGAAAAAGAGGATTTAAGTGCCTTCATGTTGACCACCAGTGTGCCCTTGTGTGAAAGGCAAACATTTTTCAAATTTGTTGTTGCTAAAAATGATGAAAACTGTGATTTCTTGTACATCACAACTTAGCAAGGGATATGGACACATGAAAGTTTGGTGTGTCACAAGAAATTGTGAGCGTCAATGGTGTGTGAAATATGCTGAGAGGGTACACTGTTGACCAAGTCAGCATCAAACAGGGTTTCTAATTCTGCTAAGTATTTCAAGGTAAATTTTACCAAGGTTCCTCAGTTATTTTATAGGGTTTCCCTAACAAAATTACACTTTAGGCATTATGTCACTTTTATCCACTTTCCCCCTTCTGTAACCAGGGTTACCCAAACTTAGCAAAAACTCTGCATAAAGTTTCCAACATTCACAAATGTAGCTGAACTACACATTTCTATAAATGATCTCATTTATGAGACACCAGAATGTTAAAATATCAAAATGCTTACCTGTATAGAAAGGCACATAACATGGATGAAAGACACACACACACACACACAAAGGATAGCCACACGGGTAGGTGACAATACAAAAACAAACATAGATTATCATATGAACTTTAAATTTAAAGTGATTATAACTCTAATATGATGATGAACACTCTTTGGCAATAATGAATTATGATGGTGGTATGAATATTAGGAGAGACAACACAAACAATATCCAATACTATGGGTATATGTGTATCAACAGATTGCATATCAACAGAAAGGCTTCTTCATGGTTAGTGTATTACAGACTGCGACAAAATTTGCAATTCTTTTTTTGCCCTTCTCAAATAAAATATTGCTGGATTAATATTTGAATACTATTTGATATTAGTGTACCCCAACATTCACCATGGTTACATTGGGATGGTCTCAACTTATCATACTTGTCAATTAGAGTAGCTTTGATAAATAAGCATACATCTGAAATTATTTTCAAGTCAAATGGTTGTTATAGTTTAAAAGAACAATGAAATCTTTCATTATATGAAATGTGTTCGTCAGCAAAATTGGCTGTCAAACACTTTTCAAAAAGCACTGGTGACTATTTATGTATCATTCCAGTTCTCCTCAACTCAAAAACTTAACAAAGTTGCAATTAGAATATTCTAGATTATTCCCTCATATATATCATTTTTCTTATTTTCAAATTTGATCAGAAGTCATTATCCTTTATCTATATATATTGATTTGGTGCATGCCATTTATTAGATCACTCAACATCGAAATACTTCAATGGTTGTACTAATAATATTTATATATCAGAAATAATTTGAGACCACCCCTTAGCATTGTGCACACATAATTCAATCACAACTAAAGCATTTCAGCATATGTAACTTTGTTGTTAGTAAGTTTCATTAGTTGATGCTTTATGAGAAAGCAGCATGTCAGTAGTTTTATACCGGCTTTGAAATCAGCAGTGATACCCATAGTATTGTACATTGTCGACAGAATAGAAACACGACACAACACGGCAAGAACGAACTACTAAGATCTGACAACCACAAACCTGCTGCGGTGAACTCTGTCATTATGGTCTTCTTAGTTTCAGGCTTGCCATTGGCGTTGACGTCTAAGCTAGACCGCCAACGCTCTGAAAACTTTGTCCTCTTATCTTTGGGGAAATAAGCACCATGCCAAAGTGCTTTCATCATATAGTCTACATGTATTAGGAGTTGTCCTACCCTAGTGTCATTGTATGCTGGGGGTAATTGACAAGATGTACTCTGATCAAAATTAGCATCTAATGATATGCACGGTGTTTGATTTAGACAATAGATTCCTATCACTAAATCTCTCACAATTTGATGAATTTCTCGAAAATCTAACGGTTGTATGTCATCTCGTACTGGCATTAGAAAGACGCAATGGTTTTCTGACACTGGTTTCATTGATGCAATCAGGCCTTTAGGGGGATCTATCGGTACTTTGAACTCATCAGCTGACAAGTACCAATGATAGGAGGTGTATGCAAGCATTTCCTGTACTTCTGCTCTTTCAAATTTCTCAAAAAAGGCTGCTGCTATTCTGTTGGCGGTGGCTTGGGCAGCAAAGGCTGCATCATCACCACCTCCTAAGCTGTCCTTCTTGTCATGCTTATTGTCCTTATGGGTTGTCATGGTGATGTCTATCCAACAATAACCTAAAAATATAACAAACAAATAATAAAACTTGATGAGAGTTATCAGTATATACAAAGAAAGTTAAACAATAGACCATATAATTTAATTTCTCATGAAAATATTAAGTTATTTGTGTGGACTATTTCAATGACTGGTCTACTTCACTACTGTATATGTTACTATGAACAAGGCCTACAATCCACACACTTCTAAGTTCTAATACAATCCCTCACTATTCAAATTCATGGTATTCTCATAAACAAATACCTGGATATAAAACAAGCTTCACCCCCTCTTAATTCAGGTTTATCTGAAAGTTTCTAGGGATGTATATTTGCAACCATAGTGACACTGAGGTACTTGGCTCTGGCCATGGCTGTGCACTCTCTTCTACATAAAATGTAAAATTTAGGTCAAAGACTTGTTTTAGTCTCACTATATCAAGCCTACTTTTCAAACCACAAGCTGAGATGGTTAGACCATGTCAAATCTCTGGGCTACTAGGGAATCCCAAGATGTAGCTAGATTTGAAAGTAGCAGGTCAAATGTGAAATGTGGCCATGAAATTGAAAATATGAACATGGTGGAACACATAATTATCTACAACTTTAATATGTGTTAAGTTAACATACCAAACATGGTGACTTATTTAGTCACCGAAACAATACTAGCACAACCTTACATAGTCAGGGCTGTTGATAAGGACCAGTAGCAGGCAAAAACAACTGGCTACTCCACAATGCTTTGCTACATTTCAGGAATTTGTTTAAATATTTTTTTTGTTTCAACATAGATTATACACTGGTTTCAATCAGTATATTTCCATTGGTGATATAGATATTACTGATAAACTTTTTCATGAAAACTGTCAACATTCCGTTAAGATCAAAATTTTGTCCAGTCTCTACACTGGTTGATTGCTGCTGGTCAGGCTTGAAAATGTTTACATCGATCACCACAGGTCAATAAATCAATCTGATCAATTTAATCTGATATCTGAAATCATAATCCTTAATCCGTGCCAGTATGTTAGGTGTACTAGTTACATTGTTTTGGAGGGAGGAGTCCATAATCAATTTCATTAAAATGTCAAAATGCCTGCATCTAATATCAGGACTGTTATGAATGTTTTTTATTGTAACACTTTTAATTCTTTTTTTAACGATCTCTTTTTAAAATAATTGTTTGCATTTGGTGTAAATCTTGATCATGGAAGTGTAAATGAGCTGAAATTTAAATAATTTCATCGTTTATACGAAGAACTACGATGTCAAGGAATCCGTGACACTAACTTACGGATAGCAGTTATCCCATATGACGAACAACTTGCCGGTGTACGTTATATACGATCGTTTACTTAGCACTGACACTGGCTAAATATACGTACCTTATTAGTAACGTTAGATACGATCGATATTGTAGCAATGGTGGGAAATAGACCGAAAGAAGCTTTCACCTTCGTAACGCTCGCTAGTACAACTACTTTTAGTATTCTTCAACAAAGCAACAACGGGGAAAGGTGTGACAACGTAGTGTGACAACGGGAAATTAAAAAACAGACCATTACCGTTGTAACGTCTCGAGTCAACAAGCCACCAACAGACCAGGTGTTATGTTTTCATGGTCGCTCAGGCGTAAACTTACCTGTAAATTATGATAACAAACGTGCAATTTTGATGGTTCAAGACTGAATGATAATTTGAAGTGGCTCCATTCTTCACTAAAATTAAAAGCTGTCGAAATTAGCAGCTGCTACCTGACGCTGTGAAAATAATCAGTAGGTGTCCTACATCTTCGGTAGCAGCATGTATTACTTAGTCTTGACAACACTCAGTTTACGGACATGAGTGAAACATAAAATAGACCGTATGAAACGGTCGTATTGATTGGATGACTGACTGTCATGTGGAGAGCTTACGCACTCTTTATTGGCCCGCGTTCAATGTAAGCCGCCAACGACGGGATAAAGAAAAAAAGAAAGCATTTGATGTTTCGACGGTATGTGGCAGTAGACCTACTTAAAACTTATAAAAGGGACGTCGTCTGCCATCCCGTCTGGCAGCTGATTGAAGGTGGAGGTCAATATGTACTGTACTGTACTGTACTAATGTAAGTGTATACTATACTGTATAGCTAGCTGTACTATACTATATTACTACACTACACTATATCATATATAGTATACTATACGAGGCCTAACAAAAAAAATTGTGTGGTTCGATTATGTTAGAATAGGTAGGGTAGGTAGATTTTTTATATTATTTTTTATATATATTTTTTTCCATATGTGAGTGTCTAATTCAGGTAGTTATGTTTTCTGTGTTTCTCCATAGGGTCTCTGTATTATTGGTTTCTTCTCATCAGATGTACAGCCATTACAGATTGGAAGAACACTTCTACATTGTTTTTGATGTCAGTTTCCGCTTCCACTTTCCATTTCTTGCGAGACTTCACAATTTTCGCAATTTTATTATTTTTTCCTTGAATATGTAAAAAAAAAAAAGTTTAGGGTCGGCAGTGAAAAACTAGGTGGGGTTGGGTAACTGGAACCAAACAATTATTTTAGGCCTAATGAAAACTGATTTTGAATGAATTTTCATTATAATATAAAGCATAAAATGTTATTTTGTTAAATATTCATATTATTAATTTGTCATATTTTAATATCGATAGTCTTGGATAACTGGTCATTATTCAAATGAAGATACTTATCCTTGCTGCTGGTTATGGAACACGACTCCAGAAAGACATACACAATGACAAAACAGGAAAATATACCCATTTATCCAATATAGCCAAACCATTGCTTCCAGTTGGAGGCCTTCCATTGGTTACACACTGGATGAAACTCATCACTACATGTATTGAATTAGGAGAGAATACACAAGTTTTTGTGGTGGTAATTATGCCCTAGCTGAAATTTTACTGTTTTGAAGTTTTTAATTTTTTACATCTAGTGTTAAATTTTTGAAGTGACATATATACGACTGTGCTTATTTATTGTAGATTGTTTGTGAACAAGTGGAGCAGCATTTTCGAGATTCAGCCAGTAGACAGACCTGCAGCTCTGTATACCAGTACAACTTCAAATAATAATACAACAACATGGGATGCATGTAAAAAAAAAATTAAAAAAAAGAAGTTGCAGTCACAGTTATTGGGGCCTTCAGTAAAGTAAAAGGAAGCAGTTTCTTGTTTACAGTATTTTTACTACTTTTGTTATTGTTGTCAGTCATGAGGGATGTAATCATAAATTACAAACGGTGGCACAAAAAGTGTCGTTTAAAGCTATATTTCTCCTGCTGTATGTAGTAGACCCTGTCTGCTCCAAGATCTATATGTTATATATCATGTTAATTTGTCTAATTCAAGATCACTACCAGTACATCTTACTTTAAAGTGTTCTGAAGCAGTGATGCTCATTTATACATTGTCAATGTCATGTGAAGTTTACAATCATTTTACGAGTCATTTTCATACACAAGAATAATTCTTTTTTTGTGAATTTGGCAGACAAATGGTTTTTATTATAACCAATTTGAAGAGTGGGCCAAAAACTTTCCAAATGTGAAGATATTAAATGACAACACAACATCAAATGAGGTACATTGTTTGATTATTTATTTCAGATACGATAAACAATATGGGATAATATATCAGTAATATTATAATTTTGCATTTAGTGGAGGTCATAATCCTAACAAGAGGGAGAGAAAGGATGAGAGACAGAAAATGTCCAATTGATGTATTTCACAAGCCAGAATTTGAGGTATAACTGCACAGACAGTTGTAAATGACACTGGCAGATACAGGTTGTGTGATTTGTAAAGATTAGAAATGTCAGCTCCTTGTATACTCTCTCCAACTAAATTCATCATCATTTTTCACCATGATGATAGAAATGATTCTATACAGCAATAGTAATCTTCAAGTCTGTATGATATAACTAGCCCAGAGACTTGTCAAATGGCATTACCTTCCATCATTGCCAAGCTCCATGACTTTTTCTGTATCGAAATCAGTTCTGAATTTGAAATTTAACCATCTAGACCTGTATTAAATTCATTTAATTGGAGCATTAATATAAACCGATGATGTTCTTGTGTTCACATGTGACCTGCATGTGACCTGCACGGCTTTAATTAACTCCAGGTTGTAAACATAATGACTATGTGGTAAACATAAATAGTTTTGTAAACATAGCTGTTTGAATGAAGTAGCAGTGCATGTCAATATGTGATGGACTACAACAGACTGTTGTTAACATAGTTCATTTATTTCTACGGCTTCTTAGTTTGACATTTAGTGCAGAAAAACTCCTCAAGTTTGGCGTTGATGTCAAGTCGCTAGATTAGAAATCCAGCAAGTCTAGGCTATCATATTGTGTATGTATAGCTATAGCTGTTATGAAATGTATGATCTTTCTCTTCATTTACAGACAAGACTTGGTGCTGTGGCATGTATACACTTAGCTGTCACTCAGTTTGATATTCAGGAGTCATTGATTGTCATTGGAGGGTAGGATTTAGATATTATTCTTTTATAACAACTAAACCAAACAAAATATACATTTGTCATAATAATTCATAAGGGGGGGGGGGGTTAATTAATTGTGTTATCTTCTTGGTGTGCAAAATGAGTAAGATATCTGAGGAATGCAGGTAGATTTTACTTGGTTCTCTATAACACTATGAAGTTACTAATTAATTATTTTATTTTATTTGTTTGTCTACATTCATAGTGATACATTGTTTGGCAGTGACTTCAGCCTACAAGAAATAATAACGAAATATAAGGGATACAATGACAATCAAGGAAACACTTCACTTGTACTGTATAATGAATGCAATGATGATGGTAAGTGATAGCTAGTGTAAAGTGCAAGTCATTCAATGAAAATTGGAGAAACATTTCACTTATACTCAGACTGTACAATGGTTGCAATGCAGGTGACAATGTGTATCAAAGTAACTTATCTAAATATAGCAAAGCCAGTTTCAGCTATGCCAATCCATCACGCTGTAAGACTCATTGTTTTCTATGAAAGATAGCATTGTTTTTAAGTCTAGTTCCTCTGAAATCAATACTTTGGAAAGAAGTGCTGTCCAAAGTTATCACCGGATTTGTTAAGTAAGAAATGGCCAATGTTTATGGTTTTACAGAAACACATAGACATGGAATTCTTGAAATAGATGAGGAGAATAAAGTTGTGACATTTTTAGAAAAACCAAACCCAGAGGATACACCGTCAAGAAAAGCAGTAAGTATTCACAAAGGCAAGACAAACTGTGACTAGACAGAAGAATTCTTCTGTGACAGAAACTTGGCAGCAGACAATGCACCAAAGTTTGAATCCAGCAATTTAAGAGACAAGACACAGACATGATATAGACTATGCAAGCCCAGATTACAGCACCATCTAGAGGTCAATATTAAGTTGTGAAGTCTTCCCAAACCGATTCATAGATCAGTAGAATTCAACGGTACTCTGATATGGACAAAAAGTGTAAAGCTACAATTTGTATAAGTGTATCTTGGGTAGGGAACATCTACCAGTGTTTAAGTGTTATTATATATCTTACAATCAACAGGACAAATACATCTTCTATTAGTCAGAGTTAACCACAATTATCTCTAACTGGTAATGTAAATGTAGATTTTATTTTATTACAACATTAAATGTTAAAGAGATACAAAACTGTGAGACTTAATTCAATTAAATTCTGTTCTCTATTTCCTTGGTTGTCTAGTGTCCCTGTTTTTATATTTATTCCAAAGAAGTTCTCAACATGTTGGAAACTTTCCTACATGACCACACGGTAAGTTCCCTACTACTCAGTCTCTTTGAATTTTACATTTTCTTTGTCTTTTTATTAAAACTTTGAAGTTCACCATACTGTATTACTTGTACCCCCTGACAGGATAAACCACTAGTATTGAGAGATGCACCAGGACACTTTGTGAAATATATAACGGACAGGTAAATGTTTGTTTGAATTTTGTGTCAAAGTACTGAATAAAACATTATTCCCCAATATTTTTCTCTAAGGAAAATACAAGTGCCATGTCACTATCAGTCGCTAGATGATTAGTTACAAACCTTAGGTCATTAGTATTTTCTGGCTGAATGAAGAAATATATTGGGGAATAATATAATTATACCCCCTCAACCATAATTTATTTTAAAATCGGGAAAAATAACAGTGATTTGGCAAATTGTGAATCATATTTGGAGCACTTCAATACCAGTGACGTAGACAAAGGTTGTCACGATGTAGAACTACCAGGATATATTATACATATATTCTGTTCAAAGACAATAACTTGGTCCGAGTATGGTAAAACATGCTATATTTATTACAGAAACTCTGTTATTATCAAAATACTGAAAGTTCTTGTTCTTGAATATGCTGACTAGGATGGAAAGTAAATAAATACATCAATTGTAACTATCAGATGTTAGTGGTAACTATAGAATTTATTATCCTGATGAGGAAAATCAACGAGGATAGATTAAGAATTCACTGTTCTACTTGTGTGTTATAACCTTCACGATACATGATATAATACTATTATGATAACACAACCAAAGTAATTTACATATAAGTAAGGTTTCACATACATACAGACAGTTTGAGAAGGCCTGTTGACAGGAACAGATAAAATATTACTGTGTAATGTAACTTTAGCCAATTATCAGAACTGCTCTACAATCATTTACAAAGTTTATAACACACAAGTTTTTTAGCATTGGGCATTCGATCAGTCTTGGTCGACGATCCTCATCAGATTGACAAATATTCTGCAATGCTCAATTATTTCCCTTTGAATCCCTCAATATCAAAACACAATATTGTTAGATGTTCAGATACATGTAGTTTTATTTTTAACTGTGAAATTTAAAGGTATATTTTCCTGTACATATTTTTCCAAAAGTGTGCCAGTTTACTAATAGTTTATTGTTTGTTCTTGACTTAGTTCTTCTTATTTAACTTCTAGAACTGTGCTGTTTGCAGAGAAGACATCACAACGATTTGATATAGGAAATCTACAATCATATATAGAATGCAATGATTACTTCATAACTAATTATGAACAAGTTCAATGACAAATGAATGATTGCAAAAGCTATTTTGTGCATCTTACTGTAATATGGAAATCTACTTTATCGAATGCAACTCAAAATAAATGGCTGAATAATAATTTGGTGATACAATACACAGGAAAATTTCTGGTGCCATTCTTCAATGGGAAAAAAATTAATACTGATGAAACATAAACTGAAATGGGTACAAGATTTATAATATCACTCAAAATGCCCACACGATTTGTAAGAAAACAGTTTGTGTGTGTGTTGGAAAACAAAGTGTATTGTTTTCCACTGTCTAAAGGTTTTGACACAGGCTATCAGATACTAAAGGTTTTAACACATATAAGGTGTGTTATATGTTACGATTTTCTATTTTAAAAAGTCACCAGGATACATCTTTGCACACTATTCACAGCGGTTGATGATTTGTGGAGCTTGAAGTGTTACATCAGTATGGCCTTTCTGATTTAACACAAAATGCGATGATGCTACTTTGATAGTTTCACTGTATCACACAACTCTTCTTGTTCTGTTTTAGTGGAACACTGCTGTATGCTTTCATTTTCTTGGATTTCCTTAAAGAAAATGTTCTTTTTGTTTCCGTGGATTCTTTTTTATGGTCAGTACCTATAAATGGAAATTAAAGAACAGGTTAAAACTCAGTTATTACAAATATTTATCAAGAACAGAAAAAGTAATTCACTTTACTCTACAGAGTAAACAGAAAAGTAACTAAATGCTCATCAATAACAAGTTGACTTTTTTGTTTGGCTACATGTATTTTAGACTGTAAAGTATGTTATGTCACTTTGCCCTCAGCAGGCTTGATCTTTCCAATGAGAGGGATTGACTGATGTGTGTGTGTGTGTGTGTGTGTGTGTGTGTGTGGGGGGGGGGGGGGGTGCCCCGACACTACATACCTAAAGACTACATGTATGTTAGACTGTAAGATACGTTGTGTTGCTTTGCCCTCAGCAGTCTTGATCTTTCCAAGGAGAAGGAGTGATTGATATGTGCCTTACAGAGTACATGTATTTTGTCTGTTGGTAGGGTTCTCTACCTACCTTACCACAAACATCACAGTATTTTTACTCAGGTTATTTAAAATGTTCAATGTACAAATAATAAACATTAAAAGGACTGAAATTGGATTAAATTCTATTATTGAAAATGTATTTATTGTGAGAATTGATCATGGTGGTTGCACTGTCAGCTTCTCAATTCTTTGTTTATTTATTTTGCCAAAGTTAGATGCACGTAAACTTGACAGGCATGCTACTGTTTCTCTGACATAACATCTCTACATTTGTATCTTTGATATAATGGTTATGATATTATTCTATCAGCCTTCCCCCCTCTATCATCCAAGATGTCCCTCAATGTCTTTCTCCCACCCATCCACCCCAACCACTGGTACTTTATTTACAACATTTTAGGAAATAGTGTCTTATTTCATGATATCAGACACACTTATGCACTGGGTACCATTTCAAAGGGGAGCAAATACATTCCATTGTAGAAGCAAGTAGGCACAAAAGGAAGTCCTTATACATTCAGATGTTGGTATGTATTGGGATGTATACAGACATTATATGACGTTTTCCATAAACTGACGTTAACTATCATTTGTGGAAATGAATCTCTGAATTAAGTATCTCGATTTAAGTTTACTGGAGATGTGAACAATAGTGTTCTTTGGGTCTCTGTAATCACAGTGTGCCAGATACTATGAAATGGGATGCTGTTGCCCTAACAATATTACTGCTACATCCCATACCATCAATATTCCTGTTTTCTCAAACTTGTAGTTTTTTGTGTACAAATACCCAATCCCCTCCCCACCCCCTCCAGGTACAGAGACTGCAATTCGTCTTATCAGAAAAACTTAGAAATGTCAGTAATCGTGTACACCTACCTATCCTGGAAACAAAGAATGCACTCCATTTATCCTTGTCAGCGTTATAACTATACTGAGTGTGACCATTGTCTAATGATGGATCCCACCATGCTTGCTTTACATACCGACTTGCCTGCAGGTCAATATTGAATGGAAATATAACATAAGTATAAATATGTATGATGATGGCAAAAGAGTATATTAAAACTCAACTTGGCTGTCACTCATTCCATAGTTATTACTGATATATACTGTTGTATATATATGTATGTATGTATGTATGTATCAGGGGTTTCATTATAAGCCGGACGCTGGAGAAAGTACCCGCCTACATGTACTCTTGTCATTTCTCCGGCTACATTTTTCGAGATGATGACAGAAATGACGTGAAATTTAGTCAAAGACAGCTTTGTAATGGTCATAATGATTTTCAGACTACAAAACTTCTATGAACTCTTCGTAAGAAATACATCGTGTGACAAAAGATTGTGACCTTTGACTTAGTTTGATACCGCTGTCCAAGAACATGCAATGACAATGGCTTGGTAAAATAAACAAAATACATGTAGCTTAGATGTGATCAAACGCCATAACGTCTACTCAAACGCAACACTCTGTTGATTTCATGACTGTTTCATTGTCTTTTCCATGTCACACAGTTGCGATCAAAATGATACACAACTTAGGAAAATATACGGAATAAAATCATTCTCCCACCACTAATTGCGAATGTAATAGTATTTTACAACTAGTCATTCAATACTATGATACCTCAATTTAGTGGAAGGATCAAGACAAAGAATTTGTCTAACTTCCATGGTGATATTTCATTCACTATATAGACTAACTCCTACCTTTTCTGCTTCCTGCTTCTCCTCCTCCTCCTCCTCCTCCTCCATCTTAGGTTTTTCTTCAAGCTGCTGGAATATCTCTGCCATGTCTTCTGTCATCCTACCCTCAGTTTTCACCACCTCACAATATGCCTGCAACTGTTCATTTCCTGACTCCTTGTAACAAACTGTAAAGAGACAACAAACAAACAAACTTGTCTTGAAATGCTTAATGTTCATCACACATTTGATTGATAGAAATTATTGACACCGACCCTACAACCTGTCTCCATACTTGATTAGTCCATGTTAGTTAAAATGTTCTTAAAAATTCTGTTTGTATTCAGACTCAACGTGAGGACACAGAGCGTGTGAGCAAAAATCATAACTTCCACCATACTTGTCAAGTTGAACAGTGAAACTTGCATTCATGTACATTTTTTTTGTACTATGTACGACAGTTTTATAAGAATTGGTTGATCAAGTCCTGGTATCAACTATCCATGCAAGCCTACCGATGACAATTATATGTCATGTTTTTATTTCGCCAAAGGTTTTCTTCCGATCTGGACGTTATGAAAAGTTTCATTACTAAAGACCTAGCTATACAAAAGAGAAGATGGCAAATAAGAACAACTATTATGAACTATTGAGGAGAAATGTTGCTTACCTGCAAGGAACATGTCAGTTATCAGTGAAAAATGTTTAAATTGGATGTAAGCCCCACCAGTCTGTTCTGCTATCTCTTGATAGAATGGGGTAGAACTGCTGTTATGCTGTGCTTTGACACCATATACCTAATGGGGAGAACAGATTCAGGTTATTGGGTGATACATTTTGTCAGTGTCAGTGAACAGGCAGTCTCCTAATTATAGTTCTAGCATTAGCAATGTAAGACATAGATTGTTGTTCACAGATTACTAGATATAAGTTTGTTAGAAAATGTGTGTGAGTGAGTGAGTGAGTGTGTGTGTGTGTGTGTGTGTGTGAGTGAGTGAGTGAGTGAGTGAGTGAGTGTGTGTGTGTGTTTGTGTGAGTGAGTGTGTGTGTGTGCGCGTGCGAGTGTGAGTGAGTGAGTGAGTGAGTGAGTGAGTGAGTGAGTGTGTGTGTGTGAGTGTGTGTGTGTGTGTGTGTGTGTGTGTGTGTGTGGAGGGGGGGGGGGGGGGGTCATGATCTGAAAGTGTATGCAACTTATTGCATAGGAAAAATTAAAACAATTTCCACAATCATGATCTTACAATTATGATTAATAATTTTCATCTATTCATTATACAATTTCACTACATAACTAGCCTGTAAGATTTGACAGTCATGCCAGATATGGCTGAACAACAAGATGTATCTTACAGTGTACTACATACTAGTAACCTGAAGAACACAAAATGTGACAGCTTCAAGAAGTGGATTTGAATTTGCGATGTCTTGGATTGCATTGTAACTATTTATGTCTCACTATCACAGAAATTCCATCACATGAACACCACTTCTTTGCATAATTCTCATAATGTCAGGTGACACTACTGTTTTCCTTATTACCTTGACTCCCATGTCTTTAAGTTTCACCAATTCTTCATGCCAGTCAATCATTTGATCAGTCATAGACTTAGGATGTGGTACGTCATCACCGATGACAACCAGTGCCTTGGCAGAATCTTCACTCCAGTTTAATCTCTGTGCATATCGCAGCACCCATTCATAGCACTGAAATTGTAAGATTCATATATGTCAATCACAATTCCTTTGACTTAAATAGACAACATGACATACATCCACCATCATACAAAAACAAATAAAATTCTGTTGTAACAAAATTAGACTACTTTAAAAATTAAGATTATTTTGGCACCCTTACTTTGACAAATTAACAAAATAACTTTTTTTTTCTGTCCATATATTGACAGGACAAAATGAACTAAATAAAAATACTACAGAACTTGCAAATGAACCTTGTAAATAATAATGACAGCATACATGTAGGTTACATGTCATTCTCAAGGCAACATTGGCAATTTCATGAATCAACAGTCAGGCTTACCTCTGGGGCATCTCCTCCACCAGTTTTAGGGACATTACTAGCAAACCTGACCAATTCATTGACGTTATAAGTAAGGTCAATGCTTCTGAGTACATATTCACTACTGTGGTCACAATAATCACCATGTGCTATGATTCCTATCCTGATTCTAGGAATGTCTTGTAATAGTTTTGTCACACAACCACGTATCTTGTCTCTCACCTATATGACATGGGAAAGGAAATCACTCTTTTAAAATGCTGGAACATTAAGTACCACATTTCTTATGTTGGAACTATCCATGTTTAAAAGGGACACTGAGTAACAAACTTCTAAAGCTGGAGCTATGTTACTGATTGTGACAAAATTTCTCAAATGGTCCGAGGATGATGTAATCTAGATTCTGAGATATGTCACTGATATAATAAAACTTTTCAACATCTAACCCCCCCCCCTCCCCCTCTTATGATATGCCTGCTTTCAATTCCAATATGGAAGAAGGTGGGAAGGGTATTTTAAAAGTTGATATGCCTTTGGGAGTGAGGCATTTGATATTGGTCTATACTATACTTTCACCAATGGTCCATGTTTACTGACAACTGCCATCCTTTTTTGATAATAAATCTTTAAGTTAAGTCATCCCTTTTCATGTCTGGACAAGTTACCCCAACCCCAGCTAACAGCCTAACTTGAAAAGACCTCAAATTATAAAGTTGCAGTTTAGCAGTAAACATAACTTGTACAAGTGCTGTTAGTGCTAGCCCAGAGACATGGCTATCTTGCTTGAAAATCACCAAAACTGTCAAACTAGTAGTATAGACAAGTTGAAGTCTCTGCAGGGTTAAAATAAACTTTGGTTACATATTAAATCATAGACAGTGGAGGAGCCCCTCCACTGTCCACTGTCTATGATTAAACTGATGATGATGATGATACTTCCACCCAACCTGGACAGCTCTTGCATAATACTGATATCTCAGCTTCGATGACTTTGCATGTCAGGAGTAAATGTTTAGAAGTGACAAGTATTTGCTTACAAAACAAATTCAGGAAGCTTTTCAGAGGAGCCATCACTGGCAGAATATTGATTTGTACACTGACCTGTTGAAGACACGAATACATACTGCCAGTTGTGTCAAAAGAAAACACCACTTCTACTGCTTTGTCAGATGTTAGACCTGCAGCGAAATTATCAAGAAGTTCCTGTATTTGGAGAAAAGTCAAAGAAATGGATTGTCAATTTCATATACTTAATTTGATCAAGTAAGGCTATCTTCAAATTCAAACAAATATGATGAAATGAAGAAGGCTGACGCTCGATGTACTTAAGTCATTTCACACTCAAATTTCAAATTAAATTTTTACTTTTAAATTGGATTGAATAAATCTAATGCACAAATGGGTTATGCTTCAACTTCATATTCCATCTTAGCATGGCTTTTTCACATAAATATTGTTGTGTTCAGTTCAAATTGATATTTTCCTTGAAAACTTGGTTTATGTGTGAAACTCGGTTTCCTCAAAAAAAGCCCACTTTCATGTGTAGTAGAATTCCAACCACATAGTCTCACTGTTGTTGCATGATCCGCATTATACATGTACATGTTGCATACATGTATAGTACGTGTAATAATAATAATACTAGTGTTAGTTTTTATATAGCGTTTTCCCACTCTGTGCTAAAAGCGCTTTACAATTATTACACCTTGCTCGGATCTATATCGGCACAATGGCCCTTTACACTTCCTCAACTCCCTGGGGAGCATACAATCCACTGCAGCTTTATAACATCCATTGTTAATTTACTGATATTACTTTACATACATACATAGATACATACATACATACATACATACATACATACATACATACATACGTACATACATATGTGCATACACACACACACACACACACACACACACACACACACACACACACACACACACACACACACACATACATACATACTTACTTACAAATATCAACTCATTCTCACCTGTCTTGTTTCTTCATCAAGCTGATCATTTTCAGGTTCTGTGTTATTTTCTACTTCTTCTTTCACTGTTAGTTTCAGCACAGCTTCGTTTGTTACTTCAAGATTGCCAAGTGTTTCCAAGTCTGGTTTTAAAGTGGTACCAGAAAGCTGGACATAACAAAATATGCAATAATGAAAAGTGAAAATATGCTGAGTGTGCACATTCATGTGTCATCAAGTTCTGTTATTACTTATGTTTAGCACAAACAGCAAAGTAAGTACTTGTGATTTGATATAAACCTAGTCATTGTCTACAGGAGTGCAATAATGTTTTTTCAGCATCGCACTGCAGGATAAACACCAATACACAATAGTAATGCACATGTACATGTACAGTAACACATGTAAGTAATCTCTGATCCATAGATGATAGTAATTGTTCAAATTAGACACAGATATACAATGTACATAGACGATAGTAATTGTTCAAATCAGACACAGGTATACATAGATGATAGTAATTGTTGAAATCAGACACTGGTATACATAGATGATAGTAATTGTTCAAATCAGACACATATACATAGATGATAGTAATTGTTCAAATCAGACACAGATGTACATAGATGATAGTAATTGTTCAAATCAGACACAGATGTACATAGACGATAGTAATTGTTCAAATCAGACACAGATGTACATAGACGATAGTAATTGTTCAAATCAGACACAGATGTACATAGACGATAGTAATTGTTCAAATCAGACACAGATGTACATAGATGATAGTAATTGTTCAAATCAGACACAGATGTACATAGATGATAGTAATTGTTCAAATCAGACACATATATCCATAGACGATAGTAATTGTTCAAATCAGACACAGGTATACATCCATGATAGTAATTGTTCAAATCAGACACAGATATCCATAGACGATAGTAATTGTTCAAATCAGACACAGATGTACATAGATGATAGTAATTGTTCATATCAGACACAGATATCCATAGACGATAGTAATTGTTCAAATCAGACACAGGTATACATAGACGATAGTAATTGTTCAAATCAGACACAGATGTACATAGACGATAGTAATTGTTCAAATCAGACACAGATGTACATAGACGATAGTAATTGTTCAAATCAGACACAGATGTACATAGAGGATAGTAATTGTTCAAATCAGACACAGATATACATAGATGATAGTAATTGTTCAAATCAGACACAGATATACATAGACAATAGTAATTGTTCAAATCAGACACAGATATCCATAGATGATAGTAATTGTTCAAATCAGACACAGATGTACATAGACGATAGTAATTGTTCAAATCAGACACAGATATACATAGATGATAGTAATTGTTCAAATCAGACACATGTACATAGACGATAGTAATTGTTCAAATCAGACACAGATGTACATAGACGATAGTAATTGTTCAAATCAGACACAGATATACATAGACGATAGTAATTGTTCAAATCAGACACAGATATACATAGATGATAGTAATTGTTCAAATCAGACACAGATATACATAGATGATAGTAATTGTTCAAATCAGACAGAGATATACAAATGTACATAGACGATAGTATATTGTTCAAATCAGACACAGATGTACATAGACGATAGTAATTGTTCAAATCAGACACAGATATACATAGATGATAGTAATTGTTCAAATCAGACACAGATATACATAGATGATAGTAATTGTTCAAATCAGACACAGGTATACATAGACAATAGTAATTGTTCAAATTAGACACAGATATACATAGACGATAGTAATTGTTCAAATCAGACACAGATATACAAATGTACATAGATGATAGTAATTGTTCAAATCAGACACAGATATACATAGACGATAGTAATTGTTCAAATCAGACACACATATACATAGACGATAGTAATTGTTCAAATCAGACACAGATATACATAGATGATAGTAATTGTTCAAATCAGACACAGATATACAAATGTACATAGATGATAGTAATTGTTCAAATCAGACACAGATATACATAGACGATAGTAATTGTTCAAATCAGACACAGATATACAAATGTACATAGATGATAGTAATAGTTCAAATCAGACACAGATATACATAGATGATAGTAATTGTTCAAATCAGACACAGATATACATAGATGATAGTAATTGTTCAAATCAGACACAGATATACAAATGTACATAGATGATAGTAATTGTTCAAATCAGACACAGATGTACATAGACGATAGTATATTGTTCAAATCAGACACAGATGTACATAGACGATAGTAATTGTTCAAATCAGACACAGGTATACATAGATGATAGTAATTGTTCAAATCAGACACAGATATACATAGATGATAGTAATTGTTCAAATCAGACACAGATGTACATAGACGATAGTAATTGTTCAAATTAGACACAGATATACATAGATGATAGTAATTGTTCAAATCAGACACAGATATACATAGATGATAGTAATTGTTCAAATCAGACACAGATATACATAGACGATAGTAATTGTTCAAATCAGACACACATATACATAGACGATAGTAATTGTTCAAATCAGACACAGATGTACATAGATGATAGTAATTGTTCATATCAGACACAGATGTACATAGACGATAGTAATTGTTCAAATCAGACACAGATATACAATGTACATAGACAATAGTAATTGTTCAAATCAGACAGATATACATAGACGATAGTAATTGTTCATATCAGACACAGATATACAAACCTGTAGCATCTGCTTATGTGGTGCAATTCCTTCTTGAGCTTGTATACGATCTTTGACTTCAGACAGCGTTGTCAAGTTGTTAACAGCCAAGGGTATTGTGGGTCCTTTCTCTGTCTTTATCAATATCTCCATCGATCTTACGGTAAGCACCTAGTATTGGGAGTGAAAATCACAATTTCACCAAGGTGTGGCCACTGGCACGAGCTTGATTTGATCTGGTAATTTCATCACTTTTACATTTTGTGTACTTCAAAATTTGTCACTTTTCTGTGACAATTGTAATCATAAAAGTCATGCAGCTTCTATTCTATTGTGATGTCCTTCCAGATTTTGTGGTGGTACTATTACAAGATTTGGGGTGGTGTTATTCCAATCAATTTCCTCATCCAAATACTTATTCGGGATTTGATAAATCTGCTGTCAAAGTAGTTTGAAAATTGTATATTTCCATTTTATATATATAAAAAGATACAGTAAAGGTAATAGTACCACTCTATTATCCCAATCCGAGAGAACAGTGTCACTGTGTATCGATGTAAATTGGTCTCCAGAACATGAACTTGCAAGATGACTATCAATTTAGAAGTTTTTTTGGGGGGGGAGAGAAAAGAATATCAAATTGGTACATGGTTGGTTGAGGGCGTCCTTTCAGACGACTTGTGTTGTTCCTACCTGTGATTTCAGAATAGTTTCCTTGCAAATTCCAAGATAACCTATGGTACACTGTCTTTTCACAACTTTTCCAGTGTATCTAATTACAATTCTGTTGTTCGACACTCCTTCCTCTTCTGCGACTTTTTGGTAGATTTCTTCGACAGTTTTTGACGGCAGCATATCGAAGCTGATAACCCGTCCCGTTGTCAATTTTACGTAAACATCAGCCATTGGGGATGCCATCGTCTTGTATCGTTTCTATCGTTTCGCTAGTCTCGAACTGGTGTCTGTATTGGTTAAGTTTGGACTGCCAATGTACAAGATTGTTATTTAGTTGAAAAGATTCGCGCCTCTCTTTATACCTGCCAGCCATGATGAAAAAACTGGTGAGGTTTATATACCAAGACGGATGCTATTTTTATCAGCCAATCAGGAGCTTCGGTGAAGCAAGTTCTAAAAATAACCACTGCCTGTAAAACAAATGCTTTATCCGCTGAATTTGAAATTACTGTCTTGTAAAGCAAAATTCCATAGAGAAACAAAAAGTAATCGTAATATCATATATGAAATTATAAACAAAGTATTATAACATACATTTTCTACCGCCCATATTGATTTTTCTCAGTAACCTAGAAGACTAAAAAATACTGTCTTCACCTTTGACTCTTGACCTCATGTATATGACGAATGTCCCCGATCGAACGATGATGGCTGCGTAGCGTTGTTCATGTCGGTCTGTTAGTGTTACATACAAATGTAGGCGTACACTCGTTACTGTGCAACAGGCGGTGACAAAGTTCCAAGTGTTTACGGTCGACGATTTCTGAACAAGGTATGGTGTACTTTTATTTTCATTACGTATTTTTTTTCTCTGGACAATATGATAATGATTCTTCCAGATAGATATTGCTAAATACTTTAATTACCAGGCTTTGGATAAGAAATGTTGCAGATATAATTATTCTGATATATACTGAGCCCGTCTCTGTTTTGAAACATCTCGACCTGGGACGAGAAATATCGCGTGTATATTCGTGAAATTCATTATAATGTAACTACCCACACCTCAATACAATAACACATGTAGGAGCTCATGAATTTTTTTGAAAGGGTAGCCATGAACCAACAATATCTGATTTCCACATTGGCCCTGTTATTGCTCAAATACTTAAAACATATCAACCAAAGTAAGAAAAACCCAACAATGAGATAGAAAAGCCCAACAAGACAAGAAATTATGAAGACTACCCCAGTACTACTATCTCACACTTCAATGGGCTGAGATGGAATAACTCACCTATTATTAGAGAATTTTTGCCAGTGGCTCATATAAGACAAAAATTTCCTAACGTGTGTGAGGTATTCCATCTTGATTGTATTGGATTATTTTCTCATGTCCTCGTTATTCTGGTAAAAACAAAATTTAAATCACATTGATACAGAATATACGATCGATTTGATCCCACACCTCGTCAAGTTCTTGTCCTACACTCTCAAACTGCTAGGACACGAGAATACAATTAATTTCAAGAGAAAATTGACACAAAACTACCCAGGATACACCATTATGGAAGTCAAAAATACCCAGGATACACCATTCCGGAAGTCAAAACTAGCCAGATACACCATTCCAGAAAGCATCTTGGTTTGATTTGTTTAATGTTCAGTAATTGGTAGACAGCTCCACAGAACAACTTCAGGAATATTTTTAATTCTTCCACTGGAATTACTTCTAATTCTTCAACTGGAATTACTTCTAATTCTTCCATCGGAATTACTTCTAATTCTTGAAACATACATATTTAGATTTGATCTTTGCCTAGTAGTAATATATATGAACCACTGTGTTTAAGGCCTTCTGGTAGAAAATTCCAAAATAATGTATTGTTCATAGCTATTAGAAGTGTTGTCTTTTGTGTTAAAGTTGTTCTTTGAAAGTAGGAATGTGAAATCTGTATGGATCTTATATTATAAGAATTATAGAATGCAATACATGTACTTGTTTAAAATAGTCAGATTTAAATATTGTGCAATTTTCACATTGAGGATAAAAAAAGGAACACCAATTCTTAAATTTACCCAACTCCGAAATGTTTAAAACCTCGTATTTTCTAAGGACATTTTACATTTGCCTGAAAAATCTATTAGGCCTAAAAAGGATTGTTTGGTTCCGGTTACCCAACCCCACCTAGTTTTTCACTGCCAACCCTAAACTTTTTTTACATATTCGAGAAAGAAATTATAAAATCGCAAAGTCTTGCCAGAAATAATGGATGAGGATACTGACATCAACTTCAAAGACAATCTGATCTTTAATGGCTGTACATGAGAGAATATGGAAAACAACAGAAAATATAACTACCTGAACTAGACACTCACACATGAAAAAAAAAATATAATAAAATATAATGAAAAATCTACCTACCCCATCTATTCTAAAATTGAGTGTAATCAGAACAGACCCTTTTTTTATTAGGAGTTAATGAAATTTTTTTTCTCTGCCAGATAACGAATGAGTCATGTCCACATTTACCCTCACTAATCAAACTATAACCATTTATTGTGTTAATCCCACTTGTAACATCTGGCCACGTGTGTCCCTTACAACAACACTTCTAACTTTATTTCAATACACCAATTATCAAAAAAAAACATTCAGTGAAATATCTTTCTGCTGCTGCTATACCAGCTATTCCGGTATATATCTCTACCCCTCCATTTGCTAGTACTGTTGTGAGCAGTGGGGTGGGAGCTGGGGGTCACATACTAAACTTTGGATGGACAATGTCTCAATAGTTGGAAGAGCCTAGAGTGGATTGTTAATGATAACATGCACAAATGGTAATCATGCACAAACTGATTTCAAATGGAAACATCAATATTTAGATTTTATACAAAATATAAGATACCAGAATGAAAGGTTTTACAGTATACACTTCTGTGGGTAAACAGTTATGTGGTGTCAGAGTAGATGACCCCTGACCCCAGACTTGTATACGTGTACAGTATGATAGATGTAGTAAGATCATTTATGGAAACTATACATTGTTAACTAAACTGATTAAAACTGATTTAGTTCAACATAATCCTGATGACATAACTTTGAAGTAACACCAATAAAATGACTCATTCTTGTAATCATTTTTAGCACAACTGAACTGAGTTTCAGTATAGAGACAGACAGACAGACAGACAGACAGACAGACAGATAGACAGACAGACAGACAGACAGACAGACAGAGATTTCCCCAAATACACTGCCTTTGAAAAACATTGTTTGAGTCATGATGTCCATGTTGTCTTGTTCCCTTTTGATTCAAGTACATGTATGTAGGTATTCAAAATGAATTTATTTTATAAATGTATAAATAACTGTATATGTTTTTCCAACAGGATTGAAGATTACACAGAATAAACAAATCAGAAAAAATGCAAAAGTTTGGATATATCACCTTTGTCCTTGGAATTGTAGCAGGAGTTTTCCTAGTGTTGATGCTAAATCAATATGAACATCTCTTCATGTCTACAATTGCCATGGAAACACCTGTCAAAGTGTTAAATGCATTGTTCTCCCCAAACACTGACTCTCACCCCGGCAAGTATGAAAGCAGTTATTTCTATGTACGAAATGGAACCAAATTAAAAATCGCTGAAAGTGAACTTGCCAGAAAGGTAAAAGAGGAATATTTTGATCCAAGGAATCAAAAGGATATGTTGTATAATGATGTAAGACTTCTTTGTCTGGTTCATATCGAGAAAGATGTTAGTAAACTGAGTAAAGCACTACATGAAACGTGGGCATCTCATTGTAATAAAGTAGTAATTATTAGTAGCAGTACTGATCAAAGTGTCCAAGACTTACACCATATTGATGTTGCTAATAAAGCAGAACTAACTTGGGAGAGAAGCAAGCAGAGTTTACGACACGCTATGGACAAGTACAGGAAAGACTTTGACTGGTTTCTTAAAGTTGAAGTTGATACTTTTGTCGTGCCTGAGAATATTCGTTATTTAGTACTGGTTCACAACTCAAGTGTACCAGGTTATATTGGTCATGTTTTCTTGGGAGACAAAGGTGGATCTGCATTTGTAATCAGCCGACAAGGACTAGAGATAATTTCGCCACAACTGCAAAATTGTCCTGCTAAAGAAGGAGGCCGAAAAGATGATGTAGAACTAACTCAGTGCTTCAATAAAGTGGGTGTTATGTCAAGTACTCATGGTATAGATCACAAGGGAGAGTTACGATTTGAAATGAAGATACCAGACCACAAGTTGCCTTCAAATACTCTTGCTGCAATAGGATTCAGTGGAAGGTATTGGAGATATATTAAGTATCCTGAAAAAAAGGTACAGAGTGCTTTTATGTTTTCATATTGTATACTGCCCATTTCAAGTCACCATTCACCAGCTCTGTTTGATACAACCAATCAGAAACCAGCTCTGTTTGATACAACCAATCAGAAACCAGCTCTGTTTGATACAACCAATCAGAAATCAGCTCTGTTTGATACAACCAATCAGAAACCATTAAGGAGTTGCACATTCTAAACTTTAAGACAGCAAGTTTAAATGTATACAGTTCTTGCAACATTTTGTCTAAATGAAATGAACTAAAGTGCCACCGTGCAGACATCAAATGCAGATGTCAAAGCACCGAGTGTCTGTTTCATATTGTAGTACATTTATTTCATATAGACAAAATGTAGCAAGAAATTGCAATCTTGGTATCTCAGTGTAGTATATGCATGATTTCTGAGTGGTGATATCAAACAGAGATGTTGAAACATAATAATAATAATAACTTTATTCACCATGTCGATCATGAAATTTTCGTTGCATTGACAGAAAACAGACAAACTACATATCCAAACAGTTTACATTAACTTACATACATAATTCATGAAAAGTAAAGTTAGGATTACAATACATATAAATACATCTGTAGTTCTTATAATTATAATAATTTCCAACAAAACACAGAAAAGCAGATATGGTGCAAGGTGAAGTAAAATAAAAAATACTGTTTTCAAATAGTTATTACACAGATCCAACAAAGCGTACAGATACACATCAATAGTAGGAAAATCCCATGCAATGTGTATTTTTAAATTTTGCATATTCTTTTTAGAGTTTCTGTACATCGCACTGTGACGTATGTGTAGTGCGTTTTCTAAGAAATTAAAATAATAATAATAATAATAATAATAATAATAATAATAATAATAATAATAATAATAATACACATACTATAGGGTAAAGGCTTATTTTGCTGTTATGCTCATATTCCTCCTCTGCAAAATATCAGAAAGACAAAATAAAATGATAGGTTTTTTTTTTTAATTTCAACACTCCATGCTTTCATATCACAACCTTTCTAATGAATCTTCTCACTTTGTAACATTACAAAGGCCTCACTTCACCTAATATAATAATACCATACGATAGAAAGTGTAATGTCCTAGATATAGAATGGAGCTTTTGCTATAAATCACTGCTATTCATTAAAAATGTATTCAAGCATTCTTTACCATCTACATAATATTTTTTTTTTTTTTAAATCTCTTAAGATTAGTGAGAAAATTCATGAGAAAGGTTATGTGTAGAGTTTGTCATTGATGAGTTTGTCATTGATGACTTGGTCATCAATAAACTTTACAAATAATATGTAGTTATCACAGTGTAGGGAACCATTTGTCATATCGGTTGACATTTGCTATGATTATGTCACAATATACTCTCAGTAATTTGTTAGAGTGCTTAATGATGTACATGGTAATTTGGATAAGTAATTGCTTTTAGCTATTAGTAAATTGCTAGGGATCAACATGGGATTTTCCTACTATTGATGGGTAGCTCAGCATTCAAATGTATCGCACAAATTCTGAGTCTAAAATGATGCAAGTATTTGATACTAACCCTAAGATTTTCAATGGAAATAAAGTCTCGTCATGTTATAAAATTGTTGAAATTGGATCTGTATACCATTAGTACCTTACAACCCGTATCATCCTCTTCACGAAGAACCATCATTGTAAACCACAGCCTCTTTTATGGCACCATCCAAGATGCACCACAGTGTTGCAGAAGAAATAACAGCTCTGGTTTGCGATAATGGACTCATTAATTTTGCATTGTCACGGAAGAAATAACAGCTCTGGTTTGCACAGAACACTGAAATGTTAAATTAGTTGTTGTAGTTTTCAGCCCCTGTTGTAATTTGTTAACACTCTCTAAATTAAATGACACTCATCCTGGTGTCAAAATATGATCTGAGCAGCCAACAGACCCTCTTTCTTATCTTCAACCTGAAACTGTGCTTTTGGTTTGTGGTTGCTGAGCTCTCAAAATAAAAAATAGAGGAAGTAGATGGTACATGTCATTTTCCTTTCATTATAAACCTGTATATTTCATGAATATGAATATTATAAATATAAAAGAAAAACCTGCAGAGGTACGAAAGTAGATAAGCTTTTTTTGGTTTTATTATCATGAATTATGAATGTCATAAATATGAAAAGAACTGCAGAGGTACAAAACTAAAACTAGATAAGCTGTTTTTTGTAATATTGCTTATAAGTATGAATTATTAAAGTCATAGATGTGAGTTATGTCAGTATTTTTGTTATGGGCAGTAAAAAGGTAAAAATCTACCTGAGTAGCCCAGTCAATTTGCTGTGGATTCTTGGAACTGTGAAATTCTCTTAATTTACTATGTTTCCCCATCAAAACAACGGTATAATGTATGTGGAAACTATGTCCGTTTCAAGTTCAATTTCAACCTTTCTGTTACAGGGGTTCTCCAACTTTAATGAAAACACAGTGATAAACATTCCTATTGGTATCATAGTATGTCTTATCTCTTGTAATGCATTGAAATTATACAGCTCCATTCCAAACAGAAATGATAATTTTCCTAATTTCATTAAAACTGTATTCTTATCTGTCCTTACAGGGACCTGAATGCTGTTATGAGTATGCCATTACTTATCATAATGTTAATCATCACATGCTGTACATCTTGGAGCATTTAGTCTACCATCTAAGACCATATGGTGTTGGGGTAACACTAGATCCATGCAAAGCAGAGGAGGGACAAAAACAGATACCACAAACAGAGGGAAATGAACAGCAAATTAAGGACAAAGAAAAGTTAAATGAAGTGAAAAAGGAAGAACCAAAAAAAGAACAGAATGCAATTATACCAAAAGAAGGAGAGACCAAACTAAAGGAAGAACCAAAGAAAGAAGATAATGTGATACCAAAAGAAGAAGAGAAAGGGGAAGAACCCAAGAAAAAACAGGGTGAAGTGAGAAAAGAAAGTGAGAAGGGGGTAGAAGTGAAGAAGGAAGAGCCTCGTAAAGAAGATAATGCTGCCTCAAAATAAAGAGAGGTGCAGAAAGACAACACCTATATAGAATAAAACCAGTATGGAAGGGAGAAATAGAAAAAGTAGTTGAGAAGGAAAAGTAACTTTAGTAAACACAGCAAAAAGGTGATGAAGTGATGAACAAACCAGACTGTTGATGGAAGATTACTGTGAAAGAAAGTGACACGAAACCTGGACAGCACAGTGCAGTAGAAGACAATGCAGTATGGTACAGTACAGTGCAGTGCAGTGCAGTACAGTACCATACAGTACAGTACAGTATAGTACAGCACAGTACAGCACAGTACAGTACAGTACAGTACAGTACAGTACAGTACAGTACAGTACATCACAGTAGTACAGTACAGTACAGTACAGTACAGTACAGTACAGTACAGTACAGTACAGTACAGTACAGTACAATACAATACAATACAATACAATACAGCTATTGTTCCACCTCATGTTGGTTCAATTAGTCTGAAACTACAACATACATATTGACAAAACCCATATAAAGATAGAATGTAGATGTCATAGTAGAAGAGGAAAAGGTGTGGCAAAGGAACGAAAGTAAAACAACAGAATTATTAACAGAGACAGCTGTAGCAGAGATAGCTGTAGCACACAGTACTAATGTACTTACCATGAAGTAAGACCATATCAATACTTGCCATAAACCAGTTCACACATTTTCTCAACAATGATGAACAGTACTAAGATGTATTGTGGATGCTATACCTTTGTCAAGAATGATCTATAAACACAAAAATACTTAAATGCAACAATCTTTCTAAGATAGTATGTATGAATGATTAATTAGATATAATCTAATATCTCATTTTAAAATGTAAGAATTAAGGGAATTTTAATTACCCTAAATAATTACTGATAATATATTTTAAGGTAATTTGATTTTCGGAAATGTCTGGTCTTGCTCTAAGTCTAATCAGATTTTATTGGTTTTTTAAAAAGTAGTGTCTTTATGTAATTTGAATTCATGGTTCTTTATTGCCATCAAAATTTTTTGGATAAAATGGAATTTAATTTCTTTCTCTGTGTTGATGGTGTAAATGGGCATCAAAAATCAAAAGCATGAGAAGGTGGGGTGTTTTTTTTATAGATTGAAGTATGTAAATTTCCATTTAGTGTACACAGAAGGGGTTTTCACTGACATAAAAACAAAAGCTAAATATATTGGCAAAGCCAATCATAAACCTTTTTATCAAAATATAACAATGAAAAACAGCAGCAGTACTATATACTTTCTATTCTTTTTGGCACCATTTTGTTGATTTGCATGATGGGTAATCTTTATGATAATTATGCATGATAGAATGACATGCATCAACTCAAGACATTCATCAACTCATAACATAATCAAATGACCTTTCTTTCCATGATAATCTTAATTATACTATCGTATATAAAATTAAGGAAAAAATGAGGGTCACATTTTTTTAATTCATTAACAACTGACACATTTGTGTGAATAATTAATGAAAATAAATTGCATTATAGAGACTGTAGTATTACTTAGACATACTTAGGTATTGATCTTTGTATACTGTATTTAAAATGTATTTATGCCATAAATTATCAACAAACAGTAAGTTTGATTTCATATACAAATGCACCATTTTTATCTCCAATTGTCAATGAACTGGTTAAAAAAAATAATTGGAGAGCACATTGTCACAGTTTGCATTGTCACAGTTTAATGACTCCTATTTCATGGAAAAATTTTCTACTTTGCATTTACGAAACATGGCAAGACCCCATGATGCTATGCTCATGAAAGTATGACTGCAGAGAACTTTGCATGTACGAAACGTTATGGCAAGACCCCATGATGCTATGCTCATGAAAGTATGACTGCAGAGAACTTTGCATGTACGTAACGTTATGGCAGAACCCCATGATGCTACGCTTGTGAAAGTATGACTGCAGAGAACTTTGCATGTACGAAACGTTATGGCAGAACCCCATGATGCTACGCTTGTGAAAGTATGACTGCAGAGAACTTTGCATGTACGAAACGTTATGGCAGAACCCCATGATGCTACGCTTGTGAAAGTATGACTGCAGAGAACTTTGCATGTACGAAACGTTATGGCAGAACCCCATGATGCTACGCTTGTGAAAGTATGACTGCAGAGAACTTTGCATGTACGTAACGTTATGGCAGAACCCCATGATGCTACGCTTGTGAAAGTATGACTGCAGAGAACTTTGCATGCATGTAACGTTATGGCAGAACCCCATGATGCTACGCTTGTGAAAGTATGACTGCAGAGAACTTTGCATGCATGTAACGTTATGGCAGAACCCCATGATGCTACGCTTGTGAAAGTATGACTGCAGAGAACTTTGCATGTACGAAACGTTATGGCAGAACCCCATGATGCTACGCTTGTCAAAGTATGACTGCAGAGAACTTTGCATGCATGTAACGTTATGGCAGAACCCCATGATGCTACATTCGTGAAAGTACGACTGTAGAGAACTTTGCAAGCATTTGTGTATGCAATAATGATTTGGGTATTTGCACAGCAGTGCAAATATTACAGCCACCCCCCAACAGCAGTTATCAGCCTGCCTGTTAGTAAATATTTACATAATATTTGCCATATGTAAATTATGTCTCTCTTGTACACATCTCAGTGAGGGCATATTTACATATTGACTTCATTTGAATATAGTCAATTAGGCTGATGTATGTTATCACTCCCCATTGTGACCAATCACTTTTGAGTGTTCATTTACATAATGACTTCATTTGAATATAGTCAGTTAGGCTGATGTACGTTATCACTCCCCATTGAGACCAATCAGGTTGAGTGTTCATTTACATATTGACTTCATTTGAATATGGTCAATTAGGCTGATGTATGTTATCACTCCCCATTGTGACCAATCACTTTGAGTGTTCATTTACATAATGACTTCATTTGAATATGGTCAATTAGGCTGATGTATGTTATCACTCCCCACTGTGACCAATCAGTTTTGAGTGTTCATTTACATAATGACTTCATTTGAATATGGTCAATTAGGCTGATGTATGTTATCACTCCCCATTGTGACCAATCAGTTTTAGTGCATTTTATCAAACCAGTCACTTTGAGCATATAATTTTCAAACAACATTACCAGTAATTGGTTACTGTGTGTACCGTTGACAACATTACAATCAGTTTTAGTGCATTTTGTCAAACCAGTCACTTTGAGCATATAATTTTCAAACAACATTACCAGTAATTGGTTACCGTGTGTACCGTTGACAACATTACAATCAGTTTTAGTGCATTTTGTCAAACCAGTCACTTTGAGCATATAATTTTCAAACAACATTACCAGTAATTGGTTACCGCACATACCCCTGACAACATTACAAGTAATTGGTTGCCACGTATACCGTTGACAACATTACAAGCTGTTAGTGACACAGCAAAGCAAAATCACAGATTGCAATGTAAACATGTTAGTGAGACAGTGACCCTTGATGTTTACTTGGTGGAAATATTGTGAGAAAAATTAAGGTCAAAATTGTACACTTAAACCATCGTGATTTGAAAGACAGTGATTGTGTGTGTGTGTGTGTGTGTGTGTGTCTGTGTGTGTGTGTGTGTGTGTGTGTGTGTGTGTGTGTGTGTGTGTGGTTCAGTTATGTAAGCATAGGGAAATATTAGGTACATGGTATAACCTTCGTTGAATTTTCTGTGTATATTGTAAGTTATAAAATTGATCACTGTTTATAAAGTAACAACCTTATTTTAGAGTTTAACATTTGTATATGGATCGTAAATGGTGATTCTTTTACAACCAAAATCATGTCAATCAATCTAAAATATAAGCCCTTATCATTACCTTTAAATTTGAAACAAGAACAATTAAGTGATAATCTAGGGTTTTCCCAAGTCTTGTAAAAAGACATCGGATCTGCACTTGGAAGGTTGTTGAATAAAAACCAAGGATGGTAGTACCTCTGGTGTGCAAGTCCTTGACAGTGCCTTTGATCTTGAGTGACCTGTGGTAGCTTTTAAAGTTGGCGAAATTGTCTGGGGTCTAGCTGCTAGACTAGGGTTTCCCCCATTGTGCTCAAAGCGTTTAACATTTAGTACCAAGGCATGGACCTGTAGCTGCACAATGGCCCTTTATGCCTCCTCAACTCCCTTAGTAATATTCAGTCTACTGCAGCTTCTAAAAATGCATAGAATCAACATGCATTGTACCTGAAATCTCTACCTGTGAATAAAAATTTGAACCACAGCTATTGCTGAGAATCTGCTCATGTCACATGTACATTATTTGAAAGTGTTGAGTAGGTCAGAATTTGGCCAATTTTTGCAGTTTTTATTGGACTTGATTTTCCTTATTTGGTTTGATGTTAAACTTTATTTTGATGTCGCCATTCGGCCTGTTTTATAAATTGCAGGTATTGCTGAGGTGTATCAAGACAAAACCTACCAATACATGTATCTGCTATACTGTGTCTAAGGGAAAGTTAATTGGATACATGGAAAACAAAATTAGTGTATGCATGCTACAAGTTAGTCTACTTCCAATATGATACAAGTTACGATTACTACAATCATCTCATCTTACATCTACTTCCTATATGATACGAGTTACAATAACTACAATCATCTCCACTCATGATCACTACGTGTAGTTCCTGTACAATTTGAGTTATGATTACTACATTCATCTCCACTCACTATGTCTATATGATTTGACATTACTTAGATTGTGTAGATAAAATGATTGCATGACAAATTTGCATTTTGGGTCAAAAAATTTGATTTTTGGTGAAAAAATAAAACTCAAAAACAAATTGGTCAAATTGGTCAGAAATGTGGAGATTTTTAGGGATGTGTAGTTGAAGAATTGTTCATGATGTGATGATTCTATATGTGATATGCAAATTGGGTTTGAAAATGTGACTTTTGGTTAAACATTGTGAATTCTGAAACTTTGGCAGATTGGGCTGAAATTTGATTTGCACATTTCTGGAGATGTGTAAATGGAGAATTATTCATGACATGATCCCATTAGTGATGGTCAAATTAGGTCTTAAAATGTTACTTTTGGTCACAAAGTCGTATCCTAACTATGTGGATATGGCTGAATTTTGGTGGGGATGTTTCTAGAGGTGTCGATCAGCAGATATTGTACAAGACACATTGACACAAGTTCATAGCAACCATGCCCTTAGCAACAGCCAATATTTTCCAAAGGTAACAATTGTTGGTTAGGGAAGTGAATAAATATTCAAAAAATGTATACAAATATGCCTAGAAACAAGACCATGACCATGGACCAGTGTAGCAACTACCAGACAATGGTGTATTGTATGGTAAAAACAACAGGTATGGCATGGCAAGTGGATAAACATTCCAAAAATAAACATGTGTTACAAAATGTAAACATTACAGGACCCCACTTATAACAACAGTGAATTGATGGTGTATGTTGCAAATTTAGCAACATTAATGTTTAGGCAAGTGGAAAAAGATTTAAAAGATTGACACATATGCCTAACAACTATGACAACAGCAACATACCAATGGTAACGCCCTTTCCTCAGTAACAATGATGAGCTAAGCATTCAAGTACAAATACAAATATGCATATTAACCATGGACACACCCATAGCAACAACCAGGAGCATATTGTGCAAAGATATAAAACCCATAATTTTTTGTTCGAATGTGTTCAACCCAGTTTATTTGTGGTGTAAATGATAGTTTATTTTATGCTCTGAGATCAGAATAAGATATTTGCAGTAAAGTATTTTAGTTCACTGGGTATGAGTTTTGGTTTAATGAAGAGGTTGGACTTATTAAAAAACAAATGCAAGACAAATGTATGTATGTTTGTATGTATGTATGTATGTATGTATGTATGTGTGTATGTATGTATGTATGTATGTACGTATGTATGTAATCAATGAATCAATCAAATTTATATAGCGCCGATTTCCAGAGCAATGTTCTGTTCAGTAGTGCTGAATGGCTAAAGCACACTATATGCTTTGGTGAACAAATGTATGTATGTATGCGAGTACGTACGTACGTATGTGTGTGTATTTAGTACGTACGCACGTACGTACATACGTACGTATGTGTGTGTGTGTGTATTTAGTACGTACACACGTACGTACGTACGTACGTATGTATGTATGTATGTATGTATGTATGTATGTATGTATGTATGTATGTATGTATGTATGTAAAAAAAAAGGTAATGCAAAAAAAAACGCAATGGAAAAAATAAAAAAATGGAAATGTGAGCCGTATCGGCTTTCGTACCAATCGGTTTTGACGACAGTGGTTCACTACATAGGTTCAAATATACATTAGGAAAATTTTGGCACATGGCCAGGATTGGTTTTTCATCTCACAGAAACAGTTGTGTCTGAACTCGCATTGACATTGACATTGTTACAATTGAAGTCTACTAAAATCCAATGGAACACAAATCTATGGAACATGAAAATTTGTCTGGGTATCTCAGTACACAGCATTAATCGACGGGAGACTGTACTAATTACTTGCAGTTAATACAACTCTTTCTATCAAAATCAGTCTTTACATAAACTAATTTCTGATAATGCCACTTATGATATACATAAATGTGCCTGTTCGTGGCATTAAAAATGTGCAGACTAATACAACTCTGTGTACAGTGTATTAATATCACTTCTTTATAATTTTCAATGGTTTTCACATTGGTACAATTTCATTTGTACAATTTCATTCAGAAAAAGTTTTTATCTTGAGAATGGCAAATTCATTAAAAAAACAAATGGCAAGTTCAATCACCAGTTAAAAGTGCCGTCAATATATACCCAGTGGTGAATTTAATGAAGATGAAAGCTAACTCTAACAGTAACCTAATACACAACTGGCCAATCTTAAATACTATATACCCCAATACTAAATGTTTGAATATATTATTTGAGAAATAGTGCACATGGGGGTACGGGAGGACCCTCTCCACTCCTCCATGGCCAGCCGTAGGGATTTTGGCAAATTACAGTTGTTCAGGAGTCATTTCATCGCACCAAAACGACACTTATTTTGTCATTTTCCAACATGATCCACTTAGTGGTCTGAGGTAGAACCATCAGGATTAAATATAGTATTTTAATACAACACCGCCTGTCACAGTGCACTGCTGAAAAACGAATATCATATAGTGAAAATATCAGTAAGGGTATCAAACCTCGCAGGTAACATCACACAAATCCTTATATGTTATAACATAAGCAATTTATCCAAAAAGAAAAGAAGCTTAGTTTTTTAATATTCTTTTCTCTCACTCTTTTTCCTCCCATTTGTTTGTTTTGTTTTGTTTTGTTTTGTTTGTTTCTGTATATGATTATACTAGTCATATCTTCTCTAATTTGTTAGGTGTGCATGTATTTTAATTTTCTGTTAGTGCTGCTCCTAACATAACATGCTTAGTGGGCCGTGATACCAAAGGGATGCAATAAAAATGTATAAATAAATAAAATTATGTGTACATAGGTGTACATCGCCATGTTATTTTGGTCTGTCTGTACAACGTGTGACGTGACAAGGTATGTGCGTAGTAGAGTGAGGAAGGCCTTATATTCTACACACCAGCCATACACCCCTCGAGCAACTTGAGCTGAACACCATAGATGTTTCTATAATGGCTGCCATACGGTTTTCAATCGCTCTTCGGTTTTTTATTGGTATGTTAGTTGGTGCAACTCTTTGTCATATTTTTCTTAAAACCTATGGAAATGATTTATCAAACGGTCAAGCTGGATACTCCTCACAAATCTCCCGGCATGTAACTGTAAACATATGCGAGACAAATGAGGCATCAACCCATAAAATAGATCGTTTCATGGACAACAATACGGATGATACATGTAAAGGTAAGTTTGCAAAAAGGTTTGCCAACGTACGTTTTTACCTCCCGTAAGGGTACGGGAGGTATTAAAAGGGGAATGTCTGCCTGCCTGTCTGTCTGTCTGCGTGTCTGTGTCATCATTTTCTAAAAATCGGCTGGCTCAATTGTAATGAAATTTGGGATATATAATCTTTAGGGTAATAGCTAGACCTGATTAGGTTTTGAGCCAGATCTGTTAATGTTTAATTAGAGAAATTTGCATATTAATGAAATCAACTAATTACGCAATATCTTAAGACTGTACACTTCAATTTCAATATAATTTAGTATATTCGTTAAACATAATAACATACATTTATCCTATAAAATTCGTTGATGTATCTTTGAGTGTTAATGAATAATTTGCATAATTAGTTATTTTTGGTAATTAGGCTATATCTTAAGAATACATACTTCAAATTCAACATAATTTAGTACATACATTAACCATAAGAAAACACATATGTCCTATCAAGTTTGTTGATGCACCATACAATGTTAATGAGTAATTTGCATAATTAATGATTTTCGGTAATTAGGCTATATCTTAAAAATACATACTTCAATTCCAATATAATTCAGTGCACACGTTAACCATAACAATCGCATATGTCCTGTAAAGTTTGTTGGTGTACCTTTCAGTGTTAATGAATAATTTGTATAATTAATGATTCTTGGTAATTAGGCTATATCTTACGACTGCATGCTTCAATTTCAATACAATTCAGTACATACATTAACCATAACAAATTGTGTATGTCCTATTAAGTTAGTTGATGTACCTTACAGTGTTAATGAATAATTTGCATAATTAATGATTTCGGTAATTAGGCTATATCTTAAGACTGCATTAAGCAGTATCATACACTCTTACATACATTAACCTAAGAAAGCACGCTTGTCCAAAAAACAAAGCCTGTTACCATAGTTTTTTTTAGTATAATGAGTTATTTGCATAATTAGTGATTCCCTTACGGGAGGCATTCAGTTTAAATCTGGTTATATATTGTATTGTAATGCTTTATATTCACTAATGTATGAATAATACATGTACAGTAAAGGTACACTAGTGAAGGTTATGACAAATAGCTCTAACAGAGCTAACGTCATACCCCACCACTTGATTAAACATCACCTCAATACAGTTAAAGTGGATAATATTACACTCAGCATTGACTGTATTGAAAACTTATCTGAATAGTGTATACATCACGATTAATCGAAACATATTTATCAGAAAATTAATTTGATTAAACTATGTAAAAGTAAATTATAATTTTAGGCTAACATGTATTGTAGTAATTTCCTTTTCAAGACAACTCTGGACCAATTGTTTTTAAAATCTGTTGGTAGGGAATTCCAAAGTAAGGCATTATCATAATTCAAATTATGGGTTAACTTTGACTCTATAGATGTAATAGTTTGAATCACGTACGGATCGCGTATCGTAACAGTGCAGTATATGTTTGAAATAATCAGTATCATATCTTGCGTAATTGCCATTTTTTAAAGTTAGAAATTATGTTTTACAATTTACAATTACAAATAATTGTAATATTAAACTTCATTCATACCTCACAAGCTTCTGTGCCTGGGATGCACTTGAAAACTAAGTATATGTATATGTTATATGGTCACGATCGATATTGACAACTCATTCATATATCACTACTTATATTTACTATAGGTGAAGACACCCCAGCTAAAATCTTAAAAGATAAAGTGAGAGTTTTTGTGTGGGTGGCCACTCATCCTGGTTCTAAGGAAAAAAGATTGAAACATGTGAAAGCAACATGGGCAAAACGGTTTGATAATCTGTTGTTTATGAGTTCCGAAGAAGACAAAGATTTCCCTATTGTTGGATTAACACTGGGAGTGCCGGACTCAAGAAACACTCAGTGGGCTAAAACTAGAGCAGCATTTACATATCTCTATGAAAACCATTTTGATGATGCAGACTGGTTCATGAAAGCTGACGACGACACGTACGTTGTTGCTGAAAATGTACTACACTTTTTGTCAGACAAGGATCCCTCCCAGCCACAATACTATGGTAAGAGATTGATACCATTTGTCAAAGGTGGTTACAATAGTGGTGGTTCAGGTTATATCCTAAGTAAAGAAGCTCTAAGAATACTTATCACACAAGCATATAACAACCCAGCCAAGTGCAGAGGAATTGAAGCTGTACATGAAGATTTACAAACTGCACACTGTCTGGCAGGTGTTGGAGTGTATCCTGGTAACAGTCTTGACTCTCAAGGTAGAGAAAGATTTCATCACTTTCCACCAGACTATATGTTTGTCCCGGGTACTTTTTCTGGGAAAGGAAAACTTTCATGGTTCAAGAAGTATTGCTATTACCAAACCCCTGAGGTTAGTAATTTTCTTAACCCTACAAGAACGAGTGATAGATGTGGATCCCCGCCACACCCCTATCACCACCCCACCATGAACACCACATACCTTCTTGCCCCTTTAAGTTTGAGTTGTTACTACATGTTGTACTTATCGTACACGAGAGTGTAAAGGTTTCTGAAATTTGAACGTTTAGATGTAGTGAACCTCCTTAGAGACAGAATCTAAGAGTAACATAATGAGCTTTTAATATAAGATATAACAGTAAGTAATTTGACGAGGTCTTAAAGTTAAATTATCCAGCCGATGTGGATTCAAAATTTGAACAAGCGTAGCAAAAATTTAGTGATCAATTATTGGCATAAGCCTACATGTACACGTTTAGACTAACGCCACTACGCTAGTCCGCTATCCCAACTGATAATTTAATCTTTGTTTTAATTTTCGCTTTCCTGAGTTTGGCGAGCGAAAATTAAAAAGATCAAATGTCAGTTAGGATAGAAAGTAAACATATACTATTTTCACGACAATATGAAATGCACGTCAAGCTTCATTTTTAAACCATCTTTTTAAAAAAAATAGTTATGAAGTACATATGCATAAAGTGCTAATGATAAATGTAATGTTACCAACTTGTCTTTGGTGGTAAAGCTATTAACCAAATCCAAGTGGTAAACTCAACGCTCTCAGACCGTCTCAGAGGTACCAGAATCTCAGGACACGAATTCTGTGGAAAACCTCACAAAGGACTCACAATATTACTTTTGGATCGAATGACATATACGATTTGCAGCAATAGGAGCGATTCAGTTGAACTCCTCAATTTAGTTGCAGCCGGGAATCAAAGTAACTGTGATTAGTTCCTTGGAATGTTTTTGTCTCTGTGAAGTTCAGCTCACGGAGCGCATTCAAATCCGTGTTCCTCCCTCAAGGCCTCCCAGCAATCTAACAAGTATTTTTGAGATGAATTCCATTGTGCTTCAACGGTATACGTCACCAACATTTCATTTAAACTAACGTTCATTCCGTAATACAAATATGGTTAACAAACAAGTTGTTTACAGCAAAATTCACTCTCTTATCCTTATTTAGAAAGTATTCATTAATACAGTTAATTCAATTCAGAAATAAAGTTATTCTAGAACGTTCTTTACTTAAAACAGCTGTTGAAAGTCATTTGAGGTACAATTTATCACTTGTTGTGACACCTATGACCTCTACTTATTAAAATAGGAAAACATGACATGACCTTTCGCTCTGTCTCATTAATCAATTTGACCTTACATGCGTCTTTTTGTCATTACAAGATGTTGTTTTATTCACTTGACACAGTCGTTTACTATTTGTGACTCGTAACAGTAATACGTTTTGCCATCAAAATCTATCAATGATCGTTATTCCACAGAGAGCCCAGGAACTGTGTTACAAATAAATGGATAAAATAAATAAATGAATAATTCAATTGCAATATATATATATATATATATATAGTTATAGTTATATAGTTATATAGTTATATAGTTATATAGTTATATATAGTTATATATAGTTATATAGTTATATATATATTTGGCTATAGTTCCAGGCAGATGAGCTACAGTTGAGACTATTCCTGAATATGTTTCTGTCCTCAACCGAAAAGTATCATCTTCGACAATGGAGTGACGGATTTATTATGTAACGCATATTTACCACGGCTAAAATATTGGGAAATAACTCATCACAACATTCAAACATCTTGATAATTGTTAACCTAGGTATATAGCCACGTGTATATGAAATTGATAATGGTACTAGGTCAAAGATTGAACACTCATCCCGCTGCTACCATGACTTTTTCTTTAATTCCTGGAAGGGTTACCAGATAGGAACTGAGTTGCTATAACTTCAATAATTTTTAGTTGATAAATACTTTTATTTCTATTTGATAAATTTTATTCTATTTCAAAATCATGTAGATTATCGATGTAGCAGCTGGCAAGCTTACTTCCGATTTTCCATCGAGCTCAGACCTCCGAACTTAATACGGAGCTCTGAGCTCGACGGAAAATCGGAAGTAAGCTTGCCAGCTGTTACATCGATAATCTACATGATTTTAGATAGCATAAAATTTATCAAATGAAAATAAAAGTACATCTACGTATCAGACTCATGCCACCCAGCGATATATGTAACGTAATGTGTGCATTTACGTTTTGAAAGCACACAGTTATTACGATAGCTCGATGGTAGGCTAGCGTAGCTAGGATTGGCAGCAACACTCGAACAGTTGCGAGAAAAAACAGGGGTGATATGGGTTTTTGACTGTCCTGTTTGACGTCACAAAGGTGAAGATTTGCACATATTTATGTGATAAGTGATATATTTATGTGATAAGTGATATATATATATATATATATATATATATATATATATATATATATATATATATATATATATATATATATATATATATATATATATATATATATATATATATATATATATATAGTTTTGGTAGGCTAGCAACAGTATTACGCTCTGCCACTGCGGTATAGAGCACTGTCTTAGCAGATTGATACTCACCGAGTTATATATATATATATATATATATATATATATATATATATATATATATATATATATATATATATATATATATATATATATATATATATTAAGTTTTAAGTTCGGAGCTCTGAGCTCGATGGAAAATCGGAAGTAAGCTTGCCAGCTGCTACATCGATAATCTACATGATTTTGAAATAGAATATATATATAAGTGGTCTATTTATTCCGTATTCAGAGGCCATCGGCCCAAAGATACAATATACCAATATTACAGTAAAGCAGTATTGAAAAGGCAATGAAACTGTTACATAACACTGTTAACTTCTTTATGTAGTTTCATGGCATGAAATAAGAATACTGCGAGACGTTGTAGTGTATCTACATTGTTAGAAGAAAGTAAATCGACAAAGTTCTGTACAGACGGAGGATCAAAGTAAAATCTAGAAATATATTTTTCCCTATAATGATTGAAAAATGAACATACTAATAAAAAATGATATTCGTCTTCGACTTCATTTGAATCGCACAATAAACATATTCTCTGGTTTCTTTCAATGCCGTGTTTTCTGTCTGTCTCTATGCGCAGGAAATGTGAAATTGTCTTTGTATCGTGAGTACAAATTTTCTTTGGAGCCGGAAAGATACTTACGGTCAATCAACATTTCTAGTCATAGGCAAATGCTTGCTAGGTTTCGCTGTTCGTCACAAATAGAATAAAACTTATCAAATAGAAATAAAAGTATTTATCAAATAAAAATTATTGAAGTCATAGCAACTCAGTTCCTATCTGGTAACCCTTCCAGGAATTAAAGAAAAAATCATGGTAGCAGCGAGATGAGTGTTCAATCCTTGACCTAGTACCATTATCAATTTCATATACACGTGGTTATATACCTAGGTTAACAATTATCAAGATGTTTGAATGTTGTGATGAGTTATTTCCCAATATTTTAGCCGTGGTAAATATGCGTTACATAATAAATCCGTCACTCCATTGTCGAAGATGATACTTTTCGGCTGAGGACAGAAACATATTCAGGAATAATACAACTGTAGCTCATCTGCCTGGAACTATAGCCAAATAATTTACGTATTCACTCCCAGTCTGGGGACTGCAGAACTAATATCTGGTCGTATGTTGTGACGTACTTCGACCAGGAAATAAATCTCCCATTTCAGTAGAAATATCTCCATGTCAGAGATTAACTTTTGTCCCCGATCGGGATAAAAACATACAATGTAGGTGCTTATGTGTACTGCATTTCAAACAACGTACATGGTTTAGTATACAGGCCCGTATATGCATGTACAGATAATGTAGCTATAAATATGACGTGTTTTTTTTTTCATTTATTTATTTGTGTTTGGTTGTTTGTTTTTTATTTGTTTATTTGTCTGTCTGTCTGTCTGTCTGTCTGTCTGTCTGTCTGTCTGTCTGTCTGTTTGCTTGTTTGTTTGTTTGTTTGTTTGCTTGTCCGTCTGTCTGTCTGTTTGTTTGTTTTCTTGCTTGGAACACGGTTCCTGGTCCCACTGTGCTCGTACATATGGCCAATACCACATTAATCAACCTTTACAGTTCAAATATTGGCCATGCAAATTTAAGGTGTATAGTTCAGATGCCATCCTAGGTAAACAATCTCAGTTTGTCAATACTCCGGGAGTAAATATTTAATTTCAGAACAAGTCATTCACTTTTTTCGTGTTTTTAACAGGGGCCAGGATGTTGTTCAGACTATACCATCACTTTTCACCGTCTGCGATCTGACTGGATGTATGCGCTGGATTATATGATATACGATATGCGGCCATTCGGTGTGGAGATGAGTGTGTGTCCGTACACAAACAACAATACAGCATAGTTTCATAGACTGGGTTGCCCGGAGATGTCTCCATCTAGATCTGCGTTGGCATGTGTATGTTCTCTGTTATCCATTTCTGTATAAAACCCCTGTTCAAGGGTACTCACTCGGAACTTCTAAACAGTAGCACAAATTATTAGCTGTAAGTTGACAATCTAATACTGTATATAGAATAGAATACAATAGAAAAGAATCTTTATTGCATCCATTAAGAAAACTACATTTCTTCATTGGATTTCTGCATTAAGTTTTTGGTGCTAATATACGTAGGCGTAATGAGGACACAGAAGTAGTGTTTTTAAAACCATGTGAGTAGTTTTTTTTACCATGGGAATAGTTTTTTTATTTACCACGGGAGTAATTATTTTTAGTTTTACCATGGGAGTAGGTTTTTTACCATGGGAGTAATTTTTTTTTAGTTTTACCATGGCAGTATTAATACAAGTAAATATATGAACTAGAATAATAATAGTCTACAGAAAAAATAACAAAATAAGGTATATATGAAGTGCAGACTTTAGGTTAGATAAATGTGATGTAAAATGAAATTCACAATGAAATTAAATCACCAATATATTTGATGGAATGGATGAATTGTTTCTGGAGATTAGTAATCATCCTATCATATTTTGAGTAAATCAGAACTTTTACCTTAAGAATAGATGACATTATTTTTACTTCCTTCTGAGATCAATAAGAACTCGAGAAATCTATGAAAATTGGGGTGCCGTCAACTCTTTATAGTATCCATTGAATGACTAATGATATCTAAGGCACTCAATATGTTTAGACGACGATTCTCTAAGTCTCAAAACTCAAAGTCCAAATACTATGAACTCTTCTGTGATTATTCAATGGAAAGTTCAGTGAACATAACCATATGGCAACAATATTGCAATCAAGTGTAGGTGTTGATCTACAGATCTAACCAAGTCTCGCCATACGAAAATGAAAAATGTGATCAATTTTTATCACGTTCATGTGCAGATACCATTAAACTAATAAATAGATTTTTAAAACAATGTTTTGGTGTATTAATTTGGCCTAGTCGCATGCATTGTAAAGTTTCAAAAATAAATGAACACATCTAGCAAATTAAATTGTTCGCTTGACTCTATGTTCAAATTTATTTCCCGCTTCTAACCTTATTTGGTCTATTCTCATTTTTGCTATCCGTCCTGTTAACAGAGCGTCACCAAATCAACAACATCACAAATAGTACTCAAAACTTAGCACAAGAACACTTTAAAACTAGATGATCTCAACAAAACGCACATATGGATTAATGGTCTCAATACAAGTCACACATTTATGTAGGCATGAGAAGGCATGAAAACCAAATACGATAGACATGAATTACGAGATATACCTCTCCGACTTACAATATTACTGTACATATTAAATTATTAATTAAAAGGCGTCCGTTGAGCCTTATTCTGCATACGACGCTCTTGACGTCATCAACGGTATAATTAGAATCAGTACACTTCTACCATACCAATCTCTTCAGTTCCGCATGTCAAACAATAGCTTAGGCCAAAAACATGTTTGGTTCCAGATCCGGTACCCGATCCAACCTTGTTTTTCACTGCCTCCCTAAACTATTTTTTAGGTAATTCGAAACAATTATCGAAACAAATTTACAAAGTAAATCCTACCTATACCCCTCCCTTCAACTATTAACTACATCGTTCACATTAGCTAGCCATTTCCTAACCTCCACACCAACATTAAAAAGCATATATACCTGCTAAATTTATGGCCCAATTAGATCTAGACTGTATTACCAACCGCTCCCCATCCCCGTTAATATCATTTCTGAATTCCACCCCCCCCGCCCCCACCCCCCAGACTGCCAGAATAATACACAGGTAGGATTGTCATCTCAAACAACACTATGTGTGTAAGATCGTCAGACGTTTTTAATTAAACTACCCAAAATTAAACTGCAGTTGAAGAAAACTTACCCCCCCCCCCCCCGCCACTCCAACTAGCTTTTAACATATCCATGTGCTCATAACCCTCCCAACAATATTGTAAATAACTGCCCACCTTCTAATTCCCTACCCTAAAAGAAAACAGATTACTTTGGTGGTTTGGCTTCCCTTTGATCTTCTCTGTGTGATCCGATCAAAAAAATCGGTCCACCAAAACGTTATCAAAAGTAAAAAAATGTATAAAAATGGATTCTGCTCCCAAACATGCCAGTAATGTGAAACATTGTCTTGCAGTTTTATTTTCTGTGAGGCGAACGCATGGAAACAGCTAAATCACTCCCCATAGTTTTATCAATTGATAAATCGTCACATTTGGTCTGAATCAACGTAGTGGTGATTACAATGAAAAGCTTGTAGTTATGGAAATAATAAGGCATCTTTGTTCAGCAATTATGAAGGAGTACCAACAGTACCATGGGTATTTGAGGCATGTGTGTATTAACACAAAATATTACAACACTCCACCCCAACTATTTGTGTCGAAACAAAAGACTTTAGCTAACTCTCTTTTCAAAAATTTCAAGACCTCTTCGATAATTATACAGTAATAAGCAGCGGCAAAATTTTAGCTCCTCACCCCCTCCATCTCTCTACTGCATGCAATAAATAATGAACGGTTCCTTGGAAAGTTATCATATATGACAACATTCCTGAAGCAGAGTGAACAGTGAACAAGTGAATGGCCACGTAGCGCATCATGTAAGATAAAACTTACATTATATTATATCATGCTACTATGCGCCATTCTGATTGGATAATAACTGTGGTAAAATCCCATTTTACCACGGCTGGCAGTGGTAAAATGGGCCGAAAGCAACGATCGATCAGTGGCTTCAACATCACTGATAAGGTACAAGTTCTCCCCATGCAACGAGCCGTCTCAGCGTCCTACTCTCGTTAGGGGTGGACCATTTGATATCCTGGGGGGGGCTTGGAAGATTTCGGGGAAAAAAAAGATGCCAAGTGGATTTGCTTGAAAAAAAAAATCCGGATATGAGTGGGTGATGGAAAAAAAAGATGGACCACTGCTGCTAGAAAAAAAATATCTTGACAGGGAAATGATGCACAGGTTCGAGTATACTGTTCAACCTGCTCGTACCTCTCCAACCAGGACACTTGTCAAATCATGACAAACAGTTTCAAACACATGTCAGGGACCAGTCAGTTTCGTTAGCCTGTGGTACATATATATATTTGTTCTTGTCTCTGTTTCTTTCATAAATGGTTTAAATATTACTTCATGTAAGGGTTCAAACATAACTATACATAAAATTATACATATAATACATGTATTACCTAGCTACCACACTAGTTACAGAACATGCCATGTAATTTTTTGGCTGTTTCACAATCAGTGCTTCACTTATCTTGCACTTTGGGGCAAAAGTGAACTTGACTGTTTTGTAATGGTAATCTTCATACTATTGGATAGTTTATAAAAGAACTTAATCTAAATTGTTCTCGTCTCTTCAGTATGAATTTGTCAGAAGGGATGATATACTTCTTATTTCAGACACTACATGTATCAACACCACAACTCAAATTCAAGTTTCTATTGTACACTAGGTATGACCTCCTAAAGTGCTCTAACACATCAGTAACTTTACTATACATGCAATATCAATGCCCCTATACCAATGTTACAGGCCCACTTTTATAACATGGAAAACCTATTTAAAAAGGTTATATTTACTTTAGCTTTTCGATGCTTGGCAATATATATCTCAGAGGCTATGAATAACCTAAAAACAAAAAACTACAGATCTGGCAGGGGGAGACCCCTTGGACTCCATCACCCCAGAGGCCACTCATTCGTTAAACCAACAATAAGATTCACCAAAATTGGTAAAAAAAAAACTTGAAAAGCTTCTAGGGGAGACCTCCTAGGACCCCCCCCCCCCATAAGAGGTAGATATGTCCAAGCCTCAAATCAAAGTTCTTCCCTCCACCTCTTACTGCCAAGATGCTATGAAACTTTATTTAAAAAATGTTTCAACCATGTGTAGTTGCTTTTTTACAATTGTTAGAGCTGTCTTGTAAAGCTTGCAAATTATTGTCTGAAAGTGTCTGTTAATAGCCTGAAAATTGGCTTTAAGAGTAAAAATCACCCAGAGCTTCTAGGGGGACACCCCCTAGAACCCCCCTCCCCCGTAAGAGGTAGACATGTTCCAGTTTCAAATCAAAGTTCTTTCCTCCACCTCTTACTGTCAAGATGCTATGAAACTTTATTTAAAAAATGTTTCAACCTTATGTAGTTGCTTTTTACATGTTAGAGCTGTCTTGTAAAGCTTGCAAATTATTGTCTGAAAGTGTCTGTGAATAGCCTAAGCATTGCCTTTTGAAGTAAAAATCATCCAGGGCTTCTAGGGGGGAGACCCCCTAGAACCCCCCCCCCCTCCTATTCACACACACTCACACAAGAGGTAGACATATTCCAGTCTCAAAGCTCTTCCCTCTACAGCTTACTGTCAGATGCTATGAAACTTTATTCACGGGGTCAGTGACTTTTTGTTGGCCCAATGGAAAATAACACTGACACCCCCCAACCCCCCAAGCTGGAGAAACTGACCGGTCTATCTAAATGTCTGAGCTCACCAATCAAGTTTCCGATTTGTATACCATGGCATAAAAACTGTCAATGATGTTTATTTAATTGAAAATCAAACATGTATGAAATATGTAGTTTTCTAAATAAAATCTGTGTGTGATAGAACAGCATCTTTTTACTCTCTGTATTACCCTGTGTGAAAACCAAACAGAAAATTCTGGCAACAAATGTAGGTGTTCAACGTTGACGTAATAAAAAAATCTGGATATCTCAAAGAAGCAAAGAAAAAAAAAGTTGCCAGCATAGGCGAAGGAGAAAAAAAATAATTCTCAGGCAAGCAGGTGGGAAAAAAAATAATGACTCTCCACCAATCTTCCAAGCCCCCCCCAGGATATCGAATGGTCTACCCCTTACGCGTTGAATCAAGCAACACCGATTTAACTTTTAACCATCAGTCAAGGTGCGTCAGGATTATTTCGAAACTGTACATTTTCAGGTTCGGTCAATGTTCAATTTGTTACCCATTAAATTACAGTAGACTGTGTAACGTCGCGTCTCTGATTTACTGTCTCGCGCTTTCTCCGATTCAACGCCGAGACATCTATTTTTAGCAGTGTGCAAGATTGTATTGTTCTTATGTAAATATCCAAACAAAATTGTTACTTTCTTTGACCTCTTGCCCCGTTTTCTTTGTTGCTAGTTTTCAACGCGTTTTCGTTATGCATTATATGATGTAAATAAAGTAATTTATCAATGCAATACAATGCATTGCAATGCAGTGTATGGTTGTGTTCATGCAGTGTGTGGGGGGGCTACATGAACGTATCCACTCATTAAAATATGCTCGTTCCCGACGATCTCTTACCGACGATCTTTTTCTGTACGTGCGAATTCGCCTTTTCGGGCATATAAATAACCACAGAATCACATTTAGAAGAAATAGTCACATATTTTGATATAATATAATAGCAATAACTCCCGCCGAAGGCGGGTATACACTCGAATTTGGTACAATTCGCTCCATTTAGCACTCGCCATTCGGCTCGTGCTATATGTCGCGAATCGTACCAAATTCGCTCCATATAGCACTCGCCATTCGGCTCGTGCTATATGTCGCGAATCGTACCAAAATCTCGTGTATACCCGCCTTCGGCAGGGGTTATTGCTTAAATACAAGTATGTTTTAATGAGGAAGTTAGGGGGTACTACTCGGGTCACGGTTTTCTCGATTCAGCTCACCAAACGACGAAGTGTGTAGAATTAGAAAAAGGCGGTGGTCATGCAATGGCCGCCAGGTTGTCGTCAGCCGTTAGGAACTTTATGATTGGTATATTAGTTGGTGTGACTGTTTGTGGTGTGTTTGTGACATTCTATAGAGATGACTTCTCAAGTGGTCGACCTCGGAAGTTCACAGTATCGAAAATCCTCCAAGAAGATCCGAACGGACACGTAAACATTGACAATACAAATGAAGTTTCGATCCAGGAAGCGGATAGCTTCATGGACCACACGCATGATACATTTAAAGGTATATAATATACACTACATGTGAATATTTATTTGTGTCACTCAAGCCAGAGGAGTCCGTCCATGTGTGCCAATATCCCATTTCAGTGTCTATAAAAAAATTGATAAATTATGTTGCTGGTACAAAAAATGTAAGAAGGTTTGTATTAATAATATAACTGAGAAGAGTTATATTTTTGGCATATATAGTCCCCAGAGATTTGACGCATTAAAGTTATAAACACATTCTGTACATTATTATTGATGTAGACATGCCATAGGGACACATATATTATTTCTTTGATTGTTGTTTTCCATGTCTACAGGCTCAAATATAAGAATGTTGTGAATTGAATACATTATGCCCTACCTAATTATCATTTAATGATAGCAGGTAAAATCATAGGCTATTAAAATCTACACCGATCATTTTACTGGGGTTTCCCACCAAAATTATGATATAATTATACAGTGCATTAAATGCATTGGAAACTATGACAGTTTTAACCCCCCCCCCCCCCCCCCCACGCATTTAATTCTCTTACCAGGAATCCTCAAGCTAAGCAAATGCAGTGTATCTGCCTAATGTATTTTGAATTCCAGTGGTGCCTACTTGTTTCTCAGCTAGAATTTGTTGGCTCTCTATTGAATATACAAAGTCTATGTAATGTTCACTGGACCCAGTAATCAAAGTGTGTTTGATCTGTTGAACTGTAGAATGGAACTTCTTATTTTTTTTGTAAAACTCCAGGTGGTAGCAACTTAATCTTATATCTGTCTCATTTTTGTTGTTATAGGTGAAGACACCCCAGCTAAACTCTTAAAAGATAAAGTCAGAGTTTTTGTGTGGGTGGCCACTCATCCTGGTAATACAGAAACAAAATTGAAACATATAAAAGCAACCTGGGCAAAACGGTTTGATAATCTATTGTATATGAGTTCCCAAGAAGACAAAGATTTCCCTATTGTTGGATTAAAACTGGAAATGCCAGAATCAAGAAATGCTCTGTGGGCTAAAACTAGAGCAGCATTTACATATCTCTTTGAAAACCATTTTGATGATGCAGACTGGTTCATGAAAGCAGACGACGACACATACATTGTTGCTGAAAATCTACGACACTTTTTGTCTGACAAGGATCCCTCTCAGCCACATTACTATGGCAGGAGATTCAAACCATATGTCAAAAATGGGTACATGAGTGGTGGTTCAGGTTATGTCATAAGTAAAGAAGCTCTTAGAAGACTTGTCACACAAGCATTCAACAACCCAGCCAAGTGCAAAGGAGGAACGCATCCAGGTGCAGAAGATGTAGAAATGGGAAAGTGTCTGGATAGTGTGGAAGTGTATGCTGGTACTAGTCTGGACTCCCTAGGTAGAGAAAGATTTCATCCCTTTGTACCAGACCAAATGTTGGTACCCAATACATTACCAGAGAAGTTCTGGTATTGGCAGTACATTTATCATAAAACCCCTCAGGTTAGTGATTGATTTACAGTGTTAGAAACTTTGATGAGTGAGGTTTAGTCCTAGCCATATACAGTATATGGAGAGCAGTGGTTCACCCATGTCCCCCAAGCTCTGATCAACATCATATACTATCTGCCTTGATCGGCTTCCACTTCAATGTTTCAAGGAACACAGTGCTGCTATCAGTATTAGTAGTGGCCATATTGGATTAGTCAAAGCCATATTATATATAGTATATTTTTTAATCACTAGAACACCCTAACACTAATTGTAAATCTCGCATTGACATTTAGTGATTGCAAAAGTCATGTTTGTTTTACCCTACAAATACATGTAACAAACACAGTATGTTTTTAATGTAAGGCAGGTATATAAGACTCCATGTAAACCATAAGTGAGACTGGGTCTGAGACTGTCATTGAAGGAAGTCCAAAGTGAGACCATATCTGAGACTGGATTTGAGACTCTCATTTATGAACAATAAAAGAGACATTATCTGAGAACACACTTGAGACTCTCATTTAGTATTTAAAATAGCATTTGCGACAGTTGGTTGTATGTGTAGTGTAGTGTAGTGCAGTGTAGTGTAGCGTAGCGTAGTGTAGTGTAGTGTAGTGTAGTGTAGTGTAGTGTAGTGTAGTGTAGTGCGGTGCGGTGCGGTGTAGTGTAGTGCAGTGCAGTGCAGTGCAGTGTAGTGTAGTGTAGTGTAGTGTAGTGTACTGTAGTGTACTGTAGTGTAGTGTAAACACTGGTTGAAAACATGTTCATGACATGATTTCATTTGGGCAATTAAAGTTGCTTGAAACTATGACGAAGTCTACTGTACAAAATATAACTTCTTGGATTTACAGAGTGCAACATATTAACAGTCAGTGTGATCAATCAGGTATGGGAGCTCACAGCTCTATATGCTGATGTCACAGGCTTTGATGTTGATGAACATGTGTATGGGCATTAAATGAGAGTCTCAAAGACAATCTCAGGTTTGCTCGCAATTACAGTCTATTTGATATATTCATGTAAGAGTCTCAAACTCGGTCTCACTTAGCATGTTCTTCATTTTGAGAGTCTCAGTTCTGATCTCACTTAGCCTGTATTTTGGGTCTTACATATGTAACGAGCACATCTGCTTGTATACATGCATGTTACTCAATTGAAAACATGTGTGCATTGTATTGATCAATTTGCCAGTGTTAATGATCTGTATTGACATTATTATACATGTATGTATATATATATGTCTAACTCTGAAATGACATTTGCACAAACTGTTACATTTTTTTTCATCATAAAAAATTGTTTGTTTGGAATTGCTCCCATCAATTTTCTAAATGTATGCAGACAAATACCACATAAACACATACTTTCTATAGAGAAATTCATTCAGGTGGTTTGTGATCATGTGACAGGACTATAATGTTGCACGCATCTTATCACATAAATGTGAAACTACCAACTTTCCAAGTCGATTAGTCTATATAATATCCTGGAGTCACCCAGGCCCAGCAATATACAGGGCTCCATGTGAGTAATCATCCCCAACTGTTGGAGTCATTACAGGAGTTTCCCCAATTTTGCACTTATCTTGTGAGTGAGGCATGGCTGAGTGATACAGCCTACCCATTGAGTCTGTAGAACATTCACCTTGGATTTGATCGCAGAAAAATCCTGTTTCCAGTGGGGTTCAAACTCATAATAATAAATAATAATAATAATAATAATAATGTTGGGTTCTTATATAGCACTTTCCCACGCTGTGCTCAAAGCGCTTTAAAATTATTACCCCTGGCTCGGATCAGAGAGGCACAACAGCCCTTTAGTCTTCCTCCAACTCTCCAGGGAGCATACAATCCATTGCAGCCATTTAAGTGCATATAGGATTAAAGCCTTCAAATTGCAACTTCTATCCTACCAGGTCCCCAATTATAGTAGATGGGTTGACTGAGGCACAGTTGTGGTTCAAATCTTGCCCAAGGACTTTAGCCACAGGGCTCAAACATGCAACCTGTAGATTCCAAGTCAGTCACACTAACCATTCACCCATCATGATTCCACAAACCTCCCAACTGCTAAGCATAAGTTCTAACCACCAGGTCACAGGGAGGGATATATACTCATGAATATTCATCATTCATCTAAGACATGTGTATATCTGCTGAATACCATGAAACAACAGACTACAGAGGAAAAAAGAAGGCCCAAAAAATTTCAGTTTGGTGTTACTTGGCATTCATGTGATATGAAATCATGAAATGACTCTCCAGAACCCGCAGTTTATGAAAAATACCTCAGGACCAAGTATGCTGTGTTCAACAGTTTACGTTGTTTATGCATGGCTTTTTCACTGAGTCCAATTTTTTGGTAGTTGTAATTTTAGATGAATTGGTAGTATAAGTCAAGCATCTACAGTACTGTACATTTCCACAGTGTGAATAAATATTTCTGCGTTGACCAGGTACTCCCAATAAGATCGTGTATTAAGCATTCACCTCCATTCTAGTGATAGCAAGTAAAACGCTATAGGATGTAAAATGGGTAAAAAACATGAAAAAAAAAATCTGACATGATGTATATAATCAATACCACTGATGTGGAGAAAATGTGGCACACACAATAAACAATTCCCCCTTTAGTAATATAGATTACTCCCCCGTATTTAACTTGCAAACATGTAGTGATAATTTTCCATACACTTTTAAAGTTGACATATAGCTTTACACATACATTGTACATAGAACTCTGAAGTATCATTAATTTTCCTCTGTGTTTTTTTTTCGACAGGGGCTTGCATGTTGCTCAGACGAAACCATCACTTTTCATTATGTGTCGCCTAACTTGATGTACTCATTGGAATATATGATATATCATATGTGGCCATTCAGTGTGGAGATGGGTGCGTGTCCAGCTGCGTCACAGTTGTGAAAATATAACTAACACCAGTGATCATTCAGTGAAGAGATAAACCACCCACACCCAACTATACAAGCACCTTGACAGCATAAATAAAAACTATTTCCGTTCTTCAACTGGTTGAATATTTCAAGCAACATTACAATCAGTAGCAGCCATATTGGATTTGTGATAGATGTTGACAATTAAACACATAAACATAGTACATATTTTGTTATTGCCAGGTAACCCACAACGTACTCATAGCCTTTGGGAAGGACTAAAAGATCATTGATATAGCTCTATGTATATGGTTCACTCACCATGTCTTATAGCAGTGAAGTCCAAGTTTACAGGAGGAAAGGGCCGTGTATGTTTACACCATGTAGTGAGACATGTATGCATGGCACCATCTTGTTTACAAGTCATCATGAGCAACCAATCAGAAAGGATGAAGTAAAATATGGCCACCACTGATAGCAGCAATGGTATCAATGCATAGGACTTGTTAGTAATATAGCTGAGCATACCGTGAACAACCAGGTTGTACATATTCCCACAGAAAATACAGGATTAATCTAACCATGTCATGCACAACCTGATTTTACATATTGCCACAGAAAATACAGGACTACTCTAACCATGCCATGTACAACCTGATTGTACATGTTCCCACAGAAAATACAGGCTTTATTTTCTGGTCTTTCTACATCTCAACAATGCACATTTATGTCACCAGTTCTACGGTACTCAAAATATCAGTCAAAATATTGCATGTCACCATTATTTTATTTAGTTTATCATTATTTATGCTGCAGATATTATTACATTATTCCCCAATATTTGTATTCATTCAGTCAGAAATACTGTATTTGTCATTTCTTGTCTTCAGCTCATAGTGACAAGGCCCCTTATGTCATTCATATTTTTCCTCAGTTGAACTGAGAACAATTATTGGAGAGTGATCCCTGGTTATTTTAGTATTGTCATGGTATGTGCCAAGTCACACGCTTCATGAATAACTTAACTCAAATATATATGCAATTTTATTGATTTTTGAAGCAGTACTATTAAAATGTTTATGCTTTAGTCTAGACTATTGTATCAACACTGTGTAAACAGTACTACAGACAAGTTGACTAGAAGGTCACCCTGTAATACAGACCAGCTGACTAGAAGGTCACCATGTAATACAGACCAGCTGACTAGAAAGTCACCCTGTAATACAGACCAGCTGACTAGAAGGTCACCATGTAATACAGACCAGCTGACTAGAAGGTCACCATGTAATACAGACCAGCTGACTAGAAGGTCACCATGTAATACAGACCAGCTGACTAGAAGTCACCCTGTAATACAGACCAGCTGACTAGAAGGTCATCCTGTAATACAGACCAGCTGACTAGAAAGTCACCCTGTAATACAGACCAGCTGACTAGAAAGTCACCATGTAATACAGACCAGTTGACTAGAAGGTCACCCTGTAATACAGACAAGTTGACTAGAAGGTCACCCTGTAATACAGACAAGTTGACTAGAAGGTCACCCTGTAATACAGACCAGCTGACTAGAAAGTCACCCTGTAATACAGACAAGCTGACTAGAATGTCACCCTGTAATACAGACCAGCTGACTAGTAGGTCACCCTGTAATACAGACCAGCTGACTAGAAGTCACCCTGTAATACAGACCAGCTGACTAGAAGGTCACCATGTAATACAGACCAGCTGACTAGAAGGTCACCATGTAATACAGACCAGCTGACTAGAAGGTCATCCTGTAATACAGACCAGCTGACTAGATGGTCACCATGTAATACAGACCAGCTGACTAGAAGGTCACCATGTAATACAGACCAGCTGACTAGAAGGTCACCATGTAATACAGACCAGCTGACTAGAAGTCACCCTGTAATACAGACCAGCTGACTAGAAGGTCATCCTGTAATACAGACCAGCTGACTAGAAAGTCACCCTGTAATACAGACCAGCTGACTAGAAAGTCACCCTGTAATACAGACCAGCTGACTAGAAAGTCACCCTGTAATACAGACAAGCTGACTAGAATGTCACCCTGTAATACAGACCAGCTGACCAGAAAGTCACCATGTAATACAGACCAGTTGACTAGAAGGTCACCATGTAATACAGACCAGCTGACTAGAAGTCACCCTGTAATACAGACCAGCTGACTAGAAAGTTACCCTGTAATACAGACAAGCTGACTAGAAGGTCACCCTGTAATACAGACAAGTTGACTAGAAGGTCACCATGTAATACAGACCAGCTGACTAGAAGGTCACCATGTAATACAGACCAGCTGACTAGAAAGTCACCATGTAATACAGACCAGCTAACTAGAAGTCATCCTGTAATACAGACCAGCTGACTAGAAGGTCACCCAGTAATACAGACCAGCTGACTAGAAAGTCACCCTGTAATACAGACCAGCTGACTAGAAGTCACCCTGTAATACAGACCAGCTGACTAGAAAGTTACCCTGTCTGTGTGTAATGATGTGAAAAGAACACAAAGTGTTCTAGGTTAAATATAAAGCCCAATAGAACTCTACAAATAGCTACATGTATGTTGTAGTCCCATTGACCTTAATTAAAGTATTTTTTTTTTACTGACAATCTATATTACAAGAAATCATTACTTTTGAATGCAACAATTTGTAGAAATGAGACATCAGATTGTTTTGAATGATAGTACTTAATTTAAAAGTACCGCTAGTATGTTCTTGGAAAATGAAAGTGTCACCTACTATAAAACTGCTTCTTTCTCATTTAATGTGCCTTGAGGCCAGTTTGCTTGAAAATCAAGTTCTTCAAATCTGTCTAAACTTTGCCATTCGTAAGTCTTTTAAAATAACATAAGGAATTTAGGGGTTCACAGTTTCTTTTTCAAGGAAACTGAAGATCATTTTTCCCCATCTAACTTTGTATATGACAGCCATATTGGATTCTAAAATGGCCATTTTGACTTCTGCATCTCAAGCTCTCCTTTGTTATCTATTATTATTATTACATTGACTCTGATTGGTTTTCTTGATTTTAACTGAGTATGGGTTTCAGTTTTTATTGAACAAAGTAGCTGATGTTGAAACGTGTTATTCCAAGCAACATTCTACATTCTACCATGTAATAATGAATGCTGACTTGATTTGACGATTTGCATAAAAATATACAACAATCAAGATTAAAATAAATGAACAATTACAATGAAAACCAACAAAAACAAATAGTGATTGGATGCACATTTGATTTTGTCTAAAGTTATGCTAAAATTGATGTACTCACACAAAACACATACATACATACATACATACATACATACATACATACATACATACATACATACATATATACATACATACATACATACATACATACACACACGCACGCATACATACATACATACATACATACATACATACATACATACATACATACATACATACACACACACATACATACACACACACACATACATACATACATACATACGTACGTACGTACATGCGTATGTACGTACGTACGTACGTACGTACACACACACACACACACACACAGTCAAGTCAAATGGAAATTATCGCACAGATTTAATCTGTACAACTCACTCCCTCACTTTTATTCAAAATAAAACCCAAGTCTAATAAATATGGAACATATGGAAAATTTAATTAAATAATTTCTATGGCCATAAACAAATATAATAATGGCAATAAATTCATATCAATCACCACCATCTAATGAGTACTTTAATATTTTTAATATATTTTTAGAATTAAAAGATGAATCACAGTTTTTAAATTTTGTGTATGTGATTTCTGTTTCACATTCTGAAATCTGTACATACCATAATCTTTCAGTAGTCAAATTGTCATACACCAACCTTTTTTCTCAAAAATACACATTTTGAATGTTTACATTATGTTCAATATGTTTTTGACAATCCAATGAAAATAAAAATAAATGTCTGTGTCTGTGTGTCTCTGTCTGTGTGTCTGTGTAGGTATAGTATGTATGTACTTATGTACATACTTGTATGTATGTATGTATGTATGTATGTATGTATGTATGTATGTATGTATTTGTGTATGTATGTATGTATGTATGTATGTATGTACATGTATTTGTGTATTTCTCTTGTCATGGTGTGTACCCAAGAATTTTATGAAAGAGCAATGTTCTTTCTCTATAAATGCTACTGAAGGAAAACAGAAGAACAATTTTTCAAGATAAGATATATTTTTTCAAATTTGTGTGCCTTTGAAACAGAAGAATGGCCACACTTCAAAATGTTCATGGGACCCACCTAAATACAAAATGTAACAGGGAGCCAGTTTGAGAGCTGTTGTGATAGCGCCCTCAGTACCTAATCTGAATAATTGTTTCGTTTATTATGCGATGACATAGCGTCTCTCTCAGTATCAACAATGATGATAAAAAGATCTCTTTTTTTCATAATTTGTCATTTATTGTTTAATGTTGTCATTAAATCCTCATTTCTGTCTGTCTGTCTGTCTATGGCCGGGTCTCTCTCAAGGTGAGCCTCTCACTATAGTCGGGTGTCTCTCTGTTAGTACACGGTTGATGGTTGGCCATTCCTATACTTTGTTTTTATCGGTACCAATGGTGTCAATGCCATTCTCTTTTAAATATCTCCTCTAACAATCTCAATTAATTTGTATTAACTTTATCTACCATGACTACATACTGCCTTATATAAGTAACATGTTATTCTATATTCTTTTAGTATTAGTCTGCCCAAGGGGGACGATTACAATGGGTTCCGCCCGTCCACACGTCCGATTTAAATACATCATTTCTTAGACATCTAATATCCTATTTCTTTCAAATTTGGCACAAATGTGACATGCGTGCAGTGTGTTACGTGCAATTCAGTCCTATCGTGTGAAGTATAACATGTATCACGACTGAATCACGATTATTTACGTGTCATGTGTGGGCTAGCGCAATTTGTCTTATTAGCTGGTTTCTCTTTCCGGATGTTTTCTTTCTTTTACCAAGTGCAATACTAAACTTTGTTTGTTCGCTTGTTGGCAACATTTCCTATTTGTTCTGTAATTCGCCATGGTAACTAATTATTGCAAACAAAATGTTAGTTGCACGCGTATTAATTAACGTCGCAATCGAAAACCGAAAGCATTCTTGGCAGTCCCAATGATGGCGCTGTACATGCACAAGGTTTACCTACGAAAATGTTGCCCTTACTGTAGCTATATTCGTAAAGTTCGTTTCCATTGTGTACCATGGAAATTATTCTTTATTCCGCCATGAAAATAATTCAACTTATTAAATGTCCGTTTCGATTCATAAATGGTGCAATGTATTATAATATCTATGACAGATGAACTGTAAAGTTATTATCGTTAAGTTCCTCGATTGCTTTACCGGCGTTAACGACATACACATATATGTGCTCGTGTTTGTAATAAGTGTAATGTAGTCAATATATACAGCTATTTGTTTCCTTATTAGAGCTGAAAAACGAAGTCAGGCATATTTGTTACAAATTTAGCCTTGAGCTAATTCTTGTGGATATTTTAATTATCGCCTCTAGGGGAGAGGGCAGTCACTACAATTCCTACAAAACTTGACTCTACGTGCTCAAGGCGACTACGAATTCTGTATACCAAACGTGCGGCGATAAGTATTAATTAGACCTGACAGAATACGAGAAATCAATCAATTATCAACCAGTCACTTCAGAAATCAAAAATAATTTTATGACTATCTTTGTAATTTGTTGTGCAAACCTGCAGAGATAAAAAAAAAAAAAAAGAAGAAGAAGAAGTTTCTGGTGCGGATAGTACAAGCATATTATGAATAAATATACTTAGTCTATTGTAACGCAAGGTATTCCCAATAGACTACGTAGCCATTTATCATCACTCCTAAGAAAGTAACCAATATCGACGGCCGTTACAAAGTTTGCAGGATTACTAAAATGGACAAATAGCTACTTAGTATCTTTTCTTTATTGACTTGGACGACACGTGACTTGGAGGTCAAGTCTACAGCATTTAATTTTGATGACTTTTAACTAGACACTAACACATCACTTGTCCTTGTATAACAAAAGGAAAATATTCGAATGGTCCAATAACCACTGTTTGTCACAATTAACACACCATCAAGTTATTTTAGATTATTTACGCTAATCTTCGCTTATGTCATCTTATTGACACGTTCTATGTTTCCTTTCGCATGCAGTCAAAGTGGGAACTCATAAATAAATACCATTGACATTTTGGGCCGTCATGCTCATTTTTTTCAAGCGAGGTCGCAGATATTTTGAAGTGATGTGTGTGTGTGTGTGTGTGTGTGTGTGTGTGTGTGTGTGTGTGTGTGTGTGTGTGTGTGTGTGTGTGCGCGTGCGTGTGTGTGTGCGCGCGCGCGTGCGTTGCATCAACCATCAGGTCGTACTTTAGGCCACACCGCCTATGGCCTGTAGGGAAATGATATAGCTTGATTTTGGTAATAGAAAAGTGTTTTTTAGTTTACTGTAGCTATATTACACATAAACGTGCATATTACGTTATAATGATTATCTTGTACAGGTCTACTAGGCTATGGTTATCGACTAGTATACGTTCTACTATAGTCAGTATCCACCACCTCTTGCTGTTACACGTATATCTACACCTTCACATAGATGGCACACTCCCTTGGGAGCTTTTTAGTCATAATCGTCAAATGTTTTGAGTTTAATAACTTTTAGTTTTGGAAACTATTAATTCCCAATTACTAGAAGTCTCCGGGCTTTACGCGTGAGAAGCCAACTGTTTCGCAATGTGATAACTTCACACAAATTTAAAGCCTGGGACACATACGTGTTTTTAAAAACATACATTTCATTCAAAAGTGAATGGAAAAAAGCCCGGAGACTGAGCAAGTCAAACCTTCAAACGAAAAATAATAGAAACCTAGATTACAGAAGAACTGCAGTTAATTGTTTTCGAGTGAGACAGAGAGAGACTGAGAGAGACACACCGAGAGAGACAGAAACAGAAAACAAACAGGCAGAGTGACAGAGAGGGGGCTGAAAGAGGCAGACACACTAATTAGAAAAAAACAAAAACATCTTGACAAACACAAAGGCAGTGATGGGAGATGTTGTTGACATGTTTTCTGCTGTTGGTGCTGTCATTATGTTTCTCGGAGATATTGAATATATAGCGATGCGATAAACAAAAATCATGACAACTACCTGTTGCTTCATTCCGACTTTCACCTGATCTCGCGAGAGCTTAACGCGAGACCATTGGACCATCAGTTAGAGCTCGGCACTTCCGCAAATGCGGTATCCTAGACAGCAGTGGTGGTAGTGGAGAGTTCAGCGTCATCATCATCATCATCCGTTGATTCATCGAGGACGTGGCAAAACACACCAAAACTCATGCTTTGATGTTGTAATGAACAGTCGCTTAATGAAGCCCTTGGTGTTATTCGCTATTCCGGGGCTGTACCTGGCATACAGATACAACCAGTATCGCCAAGAAAAACAAGAGCGCAGCAGTCATGAACGTCGGAAAATCACGGAGAAGGAACTCCAAGCGCTCCATCATAAAATCGTAAGTGGGTTCATGTTGATGACATATTTTCAGGATGGAGATTGAATTTGCTGTTCTATGACAAAGTTAGTTCTCAATTCTGAAATATTTTCTTTGTACGCCGCACGGTCCCGGAGCGCAGCACGGTAGCTGTGTAATGGTACGAACAAATTTCTCGTCGTGTGGTAGCTAACGTAACATTCATCGCCTACACGCTGGTAGAAGTGATATGAAACAGTCGTATATTCATTCACCTATACTGGTAATGAAAATAATCATGTTTTCTTTATACTTTGCTCTGAAAATCTTTGGACTTTTTGCTTTTTTCAAAGGCCAGTTTTATTTTTTGTTTAGCCAGAAACAAAAGCTAAGTGTCTTTCATACAATGAATTACTACCGAAAAGCCGCGTCAACAAACATCTCTTTTCGGATATATACAATGCATCGTACCCGCGAACTATCCATCGATTGATGGAGCTGTGTGTTGTTTCGGTATTGATCGTTTCCGGTTTCTATTATTGTTCCTAGTAGAAGTCGATGTTACTTACGTATCTACCTTTCTTGATGTGAGAATATAACAAATGTCATATGGGATGACATTTTCAATAAAAAGCTGCAGCAGTTCTCATTGCGCGTGGCAGTCGTTTGACATAAAAAAACGCTAAGCAAACTGTCAAATGTCACATTTCCTTTCTCAACCCAATTTTTCCTGTAAACACTTTCGAAATAAACGACATGAATGTGTTATTAATTTTTTTAGGTAGGTAGTCAACAATTTCTTTGCAAACAAAATTGATAAAAAAAAAATGTGTACAATAAAGACCAAACAGGTGTGCAGTGAAGGATTCATGTTGACTGTTGTGGGGGAAGTAAACAAATGTTTCTTGGTTTGTTCATGAAGGTAGAAATACACTTCCATGGTTTGTCCTATCTTCGTACTGAGGAGTGTGAAAACTGAAAAGCAGTTTTGATTTCATGTGCATATTTTTGAGAGAATTCTCGAACACTGGTGATTACATTCCCAGTGACGGTCTGCGTAGAGGCTAGAGAGAAAGCAAACCCGAACCCCTTCTAATGATATAAGTTTGTACATGGACATTTTTCCCTCTGATGTCTTTGTTACGTGTTTTGATCTTGAATCTCAGTGACTAGACCATGGATTGAATCTCAGTGACTAGACCATGGATTGAATCTCATTGACTAGACCATGGATTGAATCTCAGTGACTAGACCATGGATTGAATCTCAGTGACTAGACCATGGATTGAATCTCAGTGACTAGACCATGGATTGAATCTCAGTGACTAGACCATGGATTGAATCTCAGTGACTAGACCATGGATTGAATCTCAGTGACTAGACCATGGATTGAATCTCAGTGACTAGACCATGGATTGAATCTCAGTGACTAGACCATGGATTGAATCTCAGTGACTAGACCATGGATTGAATCTCAGTGACTAGACCATGGATTGAATCTCAGTGACTAGACCATGGATTGAATCTCAGTGACTAGACCATGGATTGAATCTCAGTGACTAGACCATGGATTGAATCTCAGTGACTAGACCATGGATTGAATCTCAGTGACTAGACCATGGATTGAATCTCAGTGACTAGACCATGGATTGAATCTCAGTGACTAGACCATGGATTGAATCTCAGTGACTAGACAATGGATGTACTAATACATCCATGCTATGACTGAAGTAGATATACTAAATGTAACTTTACTTGACATCTTATCAAGAAGGCAAATACCATAGAAGTTACACCTTATTTTAAAGATGGATAAAATTTGTAACAAAATCACATGTAAACAGTGGGACTGTCTGCAACTGGCTCTGTTCTACAAGATGCTGAGTAGTACTAATAGTAACATTTACCCAATGTATTAAGAAGCAAATCTGATTAAACAATGCATTGTATTTAAGTGGTTAGACATTCATAAAGACATGGTGTCATGTATGTTTGAAAATTATTTTCAAATTTGTTTTCAAAATTGTTTTGATGTAAGTTCAATTATATATATATCTGTTAATTTTACTATGAAAGCAAAACTATTCCTAAAGATCATTTAGTTATAGAAGTCTTTGAGATTGAAAGTTGTGAGGAAAATCTGTACATGTATGTAGAGTGCAGACATATTGAAATGAGTTTCATCTCTATGTATACTATATGTAGAGTGCAGACATTTTGAAATGGGTTTCATCTCTATGTATACTATATGTAGAGTGCAGACATTTTGAAATGGGTTTCATCTCTACCTATATTTAGTTAAATTGAAATGTCAGTGTTTCACGATTTGCCCAGAGAGGTGTATAATCCAATATTTTACAAAAATGTACACAAATTAAAAATCTGGTCACTTTCCCACACATTGGATTCAAATTTTTAAAGTTTGAACTCTATCCATAATGAGAATATTAAAGACACAAGAAATATAGTGAGAAAAGTAGAAGTAGATAAATTCATATCCTATCTTGTGTCTTTGATATCAGATATAAAATATATGCCTGATATACTGTGTATCACAATGCAGTGCCCCACGTCATACTTATCGTTATGTAAATGTAATAAAAAGCTTCTTTTATATCCGCATGTCACACATGTTGTAGGAAACCACTTAAAATATATTGTTGTGTAGATGTCACGTTACTACGAGTGTGAAATACTAAGTAGTTTGCAGGTCTCTTTTCTATGTGATATGTGTAGGAATAGTCCTGTATGTATTGAGATTTAAAATAAGCAACATCAGGTCTGTTTATTACATTGGTGGACAGGTTTAAATTATCACGCATTTGCATTACAGGGACTGTTGGGTTTCTTTCCTTTTTTAATGATTCCCACCTGAGTATGAATGACAAAAAATGTCGTATCAACTGTGACTCTTGGTAGAAATGTTGCAAATTAAAGTAATTTTTATCGTAAGTGCATATTTAGAAAATTAATGGACCTTGAGAGATATATGATGGGTTTTGCATGTGTGAACTTGTTTGTGTGTATCTTTTGAATTGTTTCATTCCATTGCAAGAATAATTATACTCCCAATTGGTATGGCCACAATTTGCATGTCTTTGCATGATAATGAGGTGATTTGCATAATTCTGAAAGGGAGGTATCCCTTGACAAAGCAACTTATTATCATTAACAGTAAAATAAACTTATGTGTTGTGTAATTTATAAAGAGATACATCTATTTATATGTCATACGTAATACTGTACTAGGTGTAACTGGAGTATTTTTTTACTGATCAGACAACCAACAATATATTCACTGAAAATTGTTAAAATGCCAATAGGTAGACATGTTAATTACAGGTCTATTTTATCCATAAGAAGTAGAGTAACAGGTTAAAATTGTGTGAATGCATTGGGCACGGATTTAAGGGTGTGGAACGTCCGAACCAAACATCAGTACATCAGTGTGATAGGATTTATGTACCATATTATGTGTACAGCTACACAAATGTGTTTACCAGCATGTGATTCAATAGTGTGTAGGGTATACAGTATTATCAAGTATTAAGTAATCATGTCTAACAAAGCAGTTTTTTTTTTAATGGTCCAGTTAAACCTGGGTGCAGCTTTAACATTTATAAATAGTTATTGATATTAAATTAGTTTTGGTTTGCCTTTTATTTCCAACAAATCCGGACAAAATAAAAATAAAGAAAATTTTCTGCACATTTACCATAGCATCTCTTGTATAATACATGTATACATAGAAAGAGTGAACTTAAATTCACACAAATAACCAACCTTTTGTGGGTGAAAGTAAACCCACATAAAATTACCAACCACTCTTTAGTGAAATAAAAAAATATCATGTAGATATATAAGATAAGAAGTACAAATTGTATTCTTTATATTCCGGGCACTAAAACTGTCTTTACATCTTGATTAATTTATGATTGTTAGTATTTGTACTCTTTAGAAAATTATTTTGACATACTTTCACAAATTGTCAAACACTTCCTTTTCAAAACATTTGACTGATGAGAAGTTGGTAAATTTGCTTGGATCTTATTTCACGTATTATGAGTCGGTGATTTGTTTTGGTTTTATCAATTTTCATTTACGAATGGTTCATAATTTGTGTAAATGAGTACAAAAACGGCTGTAAATGTTACGTCCAACCAGGTTTCACATTGAAGTGTACTTCATCAAGACATACGTTGCAGTGTTTGTCAACAGTGTTGCAGTTAATTGTATTTTAAGTCCCTGACGACGCATTCTTTAATGTGAAACCTGGTTGAATGTTTACAGTTCTTGTTTATTGTAGAAAATAAAGTATTTTGCACTCTAAGCAGACCCAGCAATCTTGTCTATTCACTGCTGACTCAAAGATACTGCAATGTAAATGAAATACAACTAACAAATGACATCATCTAAGTTACCTATTAAGTCCAGTTGACAATTCACGTTTGACACCACTGAACAGTAATCAAAATGAAATCGTGTGATTGAAGAGTAGATAATCAGTCCAGGCTTGTCTTACCTTGATCTAACACAGTAATAAGTTGAAGTGCCGTGGACACGTAATCTCACAGATAACAACCAGTGATGCGAATCTTGGACAAAACTACATATTTCTACCTAGGGACAACATCCAGGGAAGTCAATTTGTACAACCTATTCAGTTATAATATATTTGTTTTTCTGACATCATTAAAACCAAATAAAAAGTGACTAATGTGAAATATTTCATTTATGTGTCAAGATTCAAAATCTAAGTAATTGTCTAAGTGTACACTTAGTCTACTACAGGTCGTGATAAAATTAGCAAATTCTGGTCATTTACTTTGGCAGACAGTGGTTTGTCCCAAGTGACATTTTGAAGAACTTTGGCTCCAGAATCCAGTTTGCATTTCAATAACTATTCCATTACCCAGCTATCCAGACAGGGAATTTACTATGTGTGACATATTTGTGCATTTATGCACTTTGCTTTCACAATACTTATTCAGTATGTTCAGCTTCATCACCATCAAGACATCATCGAACCAGACAAAACAGTACACCATGCATATACATGTAATGTCTACAGTTGTGTAAAATCACCCTTAAATGAGAACAAAGATAATTAATTTTCAACTAGCTTTGCACCTTAATTAACTTTTTCGAGTTTTATTTTTTAATTTCATAGTACCATCAAAATTCAAAATAATAAAAGTAGTATTCAACTGAAATTATGTTTTCACATCAGAGCATTCTACCATGACAAGAAATTATTTATTTTTCAAGCTGCAATGACCATAGCTTTATTACACCAGAGAAATTTAATTCTTAGCAGTTGAGTTGACTTAGTGGCCATACTAGTCAAGAACATACAACAGCCGTTATACTGACTAAATTGGAGATTAACTCTTTTAAAGCTGGCACCTTATTTTTAGGATGTAATTACATAGACTTTAACTAGAAACCAAGTCCTTTGAGGGTTAATACATGTAACTCACAGGTAATGTTTAAATTTCAAAGTCAAGAGCTACTCATTCCATCAGTCAGTTACATGAAATTACTAAACAGAAGTTAATAACTTATATTGTTTTGTTAGTTCAAAGTATAAGTACATTATTTTACATTTATGGTGCGACAACTAAATTTATTTTAATGATAGCAAGTACCAAAAACCAAATAACAATGTGTAATGAAAATAATGTCTTAATGCCCCTGGATGCTAAATGAACTTATGTGTGACAATGGTTTATTAAAGCTGCAAATGTCAGCCTTCGAATACTGCACTGCAAATAGTACACTTTAATTTGAATTGCTCAGTTCAGCCTGGTGTTTTAAATCGCCAATCTGTACTAAATCAGTGGTATCTGTGTCTCTTAAATATGTCCATTCAGTTTACTTTAATAATTACTGTCTTATAAGTTATGCAGTGCAGTACAACACAACACAACACAACACAACACAACACAACACAACACATCACACATATGGCACAGCACTTATAAATGTATTCTGCTTCTTTTGTCAAAATGATTTATATCCCTGTTTTCTGTTTGCCCTACTCCTATGTCTTGTTATTCTGTTGTGTGCAATTTGGACTTCACATATGGTTATGTAATATTACTTATACCGTATAATATACAATATGTACATTTACTACATATATGTACTTGCAGATGCATTAAATGAGCTATGTTGTGTACATAGATTTAGTAGAATCATAAAACATCTTGTTACTGAATTTAATATTTATCATACTGTGGATATGAGACTGTTGACTCAATGTACCAACAACCTGTTCTTGAACTGTAATAGCTAGCATGTACCATAATGAAATCCCAAAAGCCCAAGAGATTGTAAATTTGCACAAATGCACAGCAGAATAAAAAGTTATAGGCAACATGTTTTCACCATGTCTGGTATTGCCTGGAGCTGTTTCTCTCCATAGACTTGCAAATGAATACTTTCTTATATTTCTTGAGGCATACAGCCTCAGGAAATAAGAAGACTTTGTTGTTGCTCACGCTCCATTTGAAGTATTGATTGTGTGGCCATGGCAGTCATGATGTACACTGTCTAGACATCCAACATTTTTGCCTTACTTCTTGATCAGTGATGCATATGTCCAATGTGTGGTCAAAACTAAAATTAGGGAAATGGAATTTCTTGTTGAAGCGTAACAGTAAAAATCATTAATATTTGTAAGATTTTTTTCCCAATCAGATATTTTGGAAAGATTTAGCATGTGATATGGTATAGTGGTTTAAAGAAGAATGAACTTGATAATATTGCCTCAGAACAACTTGGAAAATAGGAGGACAAGTGTCGTTGTTCACTGAGCAGCAAAAAATGTCACAAGCTTATGTGAGCATGTTGCAAACAACAACAAAAAGTATATGCTGCAGGTTGATGTGGATTATGGTGTCACAAACAACCACAAAACATCACATACTGATGTGAACATATGACAAACAATGACAATTAAATGTTTTGCTGATGTGAAGATGATGTTTTCAAATATATAATGACAAACAAACATCACATGCAGATCAAGGCATTGTGTAGTAAATAACAACAGAGAAACGTTAAATGTGATTGTGAGAATAGTATCGCAAACAACAAGAAATAAATGTCATATGCTGATGTGAGCATGATGTCGTAAAAATCGACTGAAATTAAACACCACATGCTGTCACACTAGTGTGTGCATGCCAGTGCCTCAAATAATGAAATTATCATTACATATGCTGTTATTAACATCAGCAATTATATACACTATAATAAAAGGAGTAAATGAATGATCTTGTTTTGGGTAACTAAAATTAAAAATAAATTTCACAGAAATCATTGCTGTTGAAAACATCTGTTTATGCCATTTCAACATTCTAAGTGAATGGTGTAAATGTTATGTGATAATTGACTGTGTAGGCTCAATGTATGTCAGGTTGGGATCACCTGGAGAGTGCATTAGCAGGGATATGAGTAGTAGTGTTAATAAAGTGTCTAGAAATAGCTTTAGTGCTTTTCTGTAAGGTGGAAGTTGTCATGTTTGAAGGGCATGTTTGTGTTGTGAATTGTGACACTCCAATTAATCTTCTTGTACATTCTTTGCTTACTGAATGGTAAATTTATGGTTTTAGGGTCGAATGCAAAGCAGATATTGTGTCAACACGACTTTCATTTTTGCTGCAATATGGACGAATGTATGTGTACATGAGCATGCAAGCACATGCATGTGTATTATGCATATCCGGGATTACATGCAAGTGTGTTTGTGTGGGGATGCAGACATGTATTACAATTTACAGTGTATGTGTGTGTACAACGGTGTATAGTACATGGTAAGAACATTATACATTAACTTTCTAAAAGTCAATTTTGGAATTTTGCATAAGTAATGATAAATAATTGTATAATTTATTCACAAGTACAGCTTTTGCGAATGCTTAAGATATGAAAATTGTGAACTTTTTCTTTTGAAATCAGATTTCCTAAAAAATTTGACTGTTTTTTGTATCTGTAAGTATGAAATGTTATTGAAGTTATACATTTTTACATTGACTATCAAACATGTATTTGGATTATAAACAATGACCACCTTTTTGGATATTTTGCAATAGATTTCTTATCAATTTGGAATAGACATAAGTTTGAGTTAACCCTGTAAAGGTAATCAGTAATCTAGATGGTTACATATTACATGTCAGACAGTCCCAACATGAATAAATGTGTATGTATCTAGGGAGAAGTACATGTACATGTACATTGAAATTTATCAAGACAGTATATATGTACATTGAGATATGTAAAGTATTTGAACGTACAGTATAACTGTATAAATAATATATGATTTTCTACACTAATAAGTTTTGTGGATTACCTTATGGACTTGATTTGATATTCTAAATGTTTTCTGATAAAATGAGTCAGTAAGTGATGGATTTCTGTGATGATAGGCCGTATACATGTGGTATTGATAGAAATAATTGGATTTCATTATCACTAGGTTATGAAGTAACATGTTCACAAATATACTAATGAAAAATACACCCACACAATCTTAATTTGAATTTCTGATTTCATGTGGCTCAATGTTTACAAAATATTCAATATGGACTTCTCACAAGCTATGTAATATTTGTAAAGAAATTCAATGTAGTTTGATCAAGTCATTTGCAATACTTCCTTTTATTGAAGCAGATTGAAAATATTAAAAACAGAAATTCAAATTAAGATTGTGTGGTTGTATTTTTCATTAGTATATTTGTGAACATGTTACTTCATAACCTAGTGATAATGAAATCCATTTATAGAATGAGTATTTCCATGGTTATAAACAACTTTACTTGATAGCCCACATCATTTTTATAGCACATGTACACACTAGAAATCTCTATAATAAATTCTCAAGATAAACTATATTAATAAATAGCTATTAATTAATAATAATCAGTTACATTGACTAGGTAACAGCACATTTACTTTCATATATTCTTTTTGTGTTTTAGTACATGCTTTAAGTCATAATGTTAATGTTACAGCCTGAGGGGCTTTCACGCAAGACTTTCAAATTGAAGCAGCTTGCAACCATGTATACATGAGTCAGGCTGAAGTAAAGAATGGATGGAAGTAGTGCTATGCAAATAATGACACAGGAACACTAAGCCAGACTGTTTAAATTGCTTGTAGCGGTGGCTGTCTACTTGACCATATTGGAAAGTACACAGTATCGCGGGTGCACAGAAAGGAAATTGAAATTCTCAAATCTTGAAGAGCTCTTTCTTTAAATCACCTGAAATTACTTTAGAGAGGGCTACTAAACAGAAAGAACTTTGTTGATTTGAAAAAATTATCCCAACATTGTAAAATCAGAACACAGTATGTGAAAATAATTCCCTGCGACAGATGATTATTATACAAAGTGCAAATGTCAATTATCGGAAGAAATGTAGGCTTAGAGTAGTTTTTTCATTTACCTAAGTGCTTAGTATCACTATTAGCTAAAATAAAACTGTAAATTCATTCTGCAAAAGTGTCTGCATCACAACTAGATGAGGTGAGTGTTTTTACTAATAAAATGGAAAAGCCAAAGGATTTACGTGTAGATGTGAAACTAGAATAGCGGATCGTGATGTCTGAAAGGTTGTTGGCAAGAAATCAGTAGGCAACTTAACTTCAACAACACAGTGTGTTATAAATCTTTGATCTAATTAAAAGCCAATATGAAAGCTCGGAAGGAAGGCAGACTGAGTAATGGTGACTTTTGAGTTGATCCGTCATTGACATTGATGGTGACTTATTCTTGACTTTCTATAATATGGGGCTATGTGTGCATAAATCACCAGTTAGCAATTATTACTGGTCAAAGGTCAAATGTGGAAGTATATCACATCCATTTTATGGTTGCTTTATCACCTGATCTTACACTGTAGTAGTGATTGGGGTGGTGCATTTGATGTACATGACAGTTGACTTTCTGTAGACAGAAGACTGATTTTGATCTTTAAAAATATTGAAATTTGCAACAAAACTTTTTTTAAAAAAAAGACAAACAAACTGCCATCGAAATGAAAAGCAGGTATACATTGGCCCCTGTACCTGAATATCTGTTGAATTACAAATGTGATTCCTTCTATTTCAGGATGATCTCACGTCACTAAATTTATGTTTACACGATGAATATTTTAATACTGTGCAGCGTATATATATATATATATTATATGTAGTTTTGCTTAGTTTATACAGTGGCAAGTTCATTTGTGAATGGTCTGAATTTAGATTCCTTCTGTGACAGATTTACGTAGCATAGTCTGCATTTTGCACTGTATCCAAGAATGACTCTGTTGGCTTCTGCTGAGCTGCTCTACGATGATATTTTGAAACTGCACCCACATTGTATTAGCCTAGAATCCTGACTCAAGTGGGGATTTTGCTCGCGTTCCCCTCAACCTGTCTGATATTCTGCTGTAATGGTTGTCATATATTTAAACCTAAAATTAGGTTTTATAATTTCGCCTAGCGATGTTGAATATACATATATGATAATCATGTTTACATCATACAGCTCAACCCTCCAAGTTGGTTCTAAGGCCTAAAAAAATAATTGTTTGGTTCCAGTTACCTGACCCCACCTAACTTTTCACTGCCTGCCCTACACATTTGTTTCAGTATTCGAGAACAAAATAATAAAATCACAAAAATTGTGAAGTCTCGCGAGAAATAGTGGATGCAGAAACTGACAACAAATTAAAAAGACAAAATAAAACTGTTGTTCCAATCTGTAATGGCTGTACATCTGATAAGAAGAAATAAACAGCACAGAGACCATTTTGAAAACAATGAAAAACCTGAACTAGACACTCACACACAAAAAAAATAAAATATAAAATCTACCTACCCCACCTATTCTAAAATTGAGTGTAATCGGAACCACACAATTTTTTATATTAGGCCTAATCACATTGTGATGCAATTGCCAGCATTTCACACAGGGAAGACCAATACGAATTTGCGTCTGTTTTCTGGCTATTGTGTCATTAAAACAGTAGCTCATTAGTAAAATGCCAGATGTGGTAAGGGAAAGGTGAGAGTAAACTCACCACATGAATGCATTCCAAGCTTTAAGCTTGATATTCTTCATGTGTGACTGATCTTACATTATGTAGTTCTCTTCTCTAATGCATGCTGAAAAACTTAACTTCGAAATTGTAATGTTAGTATATAGTCTTGTTTGTGAACTATTTGTACATGAGCAGTAAGATCACACAATATATCATTGTATGGTGTACCTCAAGTTGATAATGAACTATTGCAATAAGCATTCTACAGATCAAAGTCATGTGCATTATAATTTTGTAAAACTTGATTTTTTTAGACAACCATGTAGTTTGATTTTCTTATTATGTAACTGTATTGTTTTGAATACATCGCCTTGTTAATTATGTAAATGTGTTTAAAAATATGGTATGTATGGAATGAATATGTTAGATTATAGCCTGGAAATTCATTGTATCAATTCTATCTCTATGTATCAATTCTATCTCTATTGATTAATAGGATGGGGTGGGTGGAGTGTTGCTGTAGAGTCATTTAAGCTGTCGTTAACAATGTTAAAATTAATCAAATTTATATTTAAAAAATTATTAAAATATGGATAAATCATTCTATTTCTGATACCAGTATCATTGAAAAACTACAATCAGTACAGTTTTAAATTTTCTTAGTCAACATGTTGTAACTAATTTTAACCCCTAGGCATTTAAACTTGTTACTATCATTTGCATACTTGATTATGCAATTATACCACCAAATTACCTTGTCACCATTCAAAATTGCTATTAATATAAAACGAGGGTGTTAATATAGCCTGGAAGAAACATGGAAAATTTTCCAAGCTGTCCAATAATAGAATAGAACGATTTATTCTGTTAATTCATTCTATCAGTTTTCAGAAGGAAAGAGGTAAAATGATATTTGGACAGGACAAAGTTACATTACGGTTATTTTTATGTAGTACTGTATTTTGAGGCTTAATATTACTGAATGCAATGATAGGCTTATCTTATAAAAACATTCTGCCAAGAAATGACTGAATTAAAGACAATAAAATATAAGAGATGCAGGCTAAATAAATGGCACTTCACTTTACTGATAATTGGAAATGTGTTATTTGAAGCTTATATTCCATTTTATTACTGATGTTTTTGTATTCTTATATTTCAGATATACATACATACATTATCCGGAGCTGAGTAAATAAATGTACATTGTATATGATCTTCTTTTCAAACTAGAATTTGACTGCTATATTTCAGACTATATACAAACCTTTTTCAAACTGTGTTAGTGGAACATCTTGTGTTCGAAGTCTACATATCAAATTATCTTTTTCAATAACAAAATGTGATCTTAACCCTGATATATGGGGTGTCATTATGTAGAGTTGCAGAAACCAGGTCATTAATTAAAGGGTTGACTGAGACTCACTGCATTTCAAAGTATACACTTTGTATTCTATCTGCACTCCAGCAATGTATTTAACCATTACCTGCTCTGTAAAACCTGTTTATGGCCTAAAGATAAAGTTTATTTTTGTACCGACTAAGTACAATCTTGTGTATTTTTCAATACACTAAGAGATCTTTGTTAGACTGCTATCATTATGCCATTGCCTAATAGCCAGTGAAGTTTAGCAAGTACGTCTGAATGATAAAATAATATATTACTCAGTAAGAAATCAATTACCAGTAGACATTCTTGTCATGGCCAAAGTTGTAGTTACGACCTGGGAGATAATTGCACCAGGGGAGATAAAACCATGAACAAATTGAAACAAGGTAGTATAAAATGAGTCTTTCACTTAAAACATTCACATTCCTAATCAGTAATGACACATCCCATACTTTCTAATCAGTAACGACACATCCCATACTTTCTTATCAAGTCATTTCACTTCCAATCGCAGTATGTATCCTTTATTTCATTATTTGTTGCTTTTAGTTTCCAGTAGCGTCAGACAGGCTGAATATACCTTAATTTGCTCGTATAATCAATTGATAGGTCAGGAGTTTGATATTATTTATGTTGTATTTCATCCTCTTTGTTATTTATTCATACTGGAAATTCATTTCTTAAACTGGACCAAGTGAAATCCACATGACATATATTTTGGATCTTTTGTCTGTTTGACAACCTTGCCTTGTCTTTCAAATTGTTGTGAATGCTACATACATGTAAATGTGACGGCATTATTTCCATCATATGAAAACTTTGTGGTCATTATAGCCATAGAAAAAATGCATAGTAAAATGAATTTGACATCCCCAATGAATGCATTAGAATCCACTATCATTTGTTTCCACTTATGAACAGTCAATTGGAATTTGACAAGAAACAGGAGAACTATCACACGGCACTTTGACTATCACACGGCACCTTGACTATCACACGGCACCTTGGGAAATGGTAAACATTTCTCAGATACTCATGGAAGATACATGTAGTGTTATGAGAATTAAGCTGTTGACATTCCAATGTTTTATTTTGGACCCAACATTGAACCTAAATTCCTTGCTTTTGTGATGTGATGCTGTTGTTATATTATAACAAAGGTTAGCTGTCTGTATTCCATGCAGTGAAGATCTCCATGTAGAAAGTATATTTCCCAGATCCTCATGGAACAATATACCACAGTGTCACAAGAAGCTGTTGTTCTAAGATTTTGTTTTCAACCATATTTTGTAGTGAGTCCTTGATTTACCGACAAATGATACTGAACTATTCTGCTAGCTTTCTCCATTCCAAGTAATTAATCTCTGTATAAAGATAGTACATGACAATATTTGAGTCTTGTCCATTTGTTTTCATGTCATGTATCTAACTATCTTCATATTGTATTGATGAGCCTAGAATTAATACAAAATAACACCCACTATATAGTAAGAAGTGTAGTTATCAATGATAGCGCCGATGGTCAAATAGACTTGACGATATTATCCATAGAAACACGGAAATTCATCTGAATGGCACCTGGAGGCAAATCATAACATTTGACAGTAAAAACAGAATACAAAACAATATTATACAAAGCAATGATTGAAGTGCATGGTTCTGATATAAGCATTTAAATTTAAAGAAATAAACATTAAAATTTATGATTCCATTTTGATGAAAGATTTTTACAGGTTTGCTGTTAGGCAAAATATTATTACTTTAGATGGATTAAATCTACAAAATGTAGTGCAATATTCGCTTAAGAATCACTCAAAATTCTTACTTTCACATTTTAAACTGCATTTTTAGCAGTAGAGAGACCCTGTTATTGTGGACAATGTTCTGACTACAATACCTTAATTATTCACTTAGTTTCATCAATAACAATAGATGATGGCCTCCAAGTGTTTGTTTGTACATTGTGTACATATTAATACACTTTAATAGCCAGTAAGCAATAGATACGGTAATGAGAAATAAATGCACAACACTCAGATGAGAAAATAGATATTTTCATTTTGCAATTTATATTCATATGACATATTATGCAACCATTTTGTCAAACTGATGTGCATTGGCCTGTATAGTCCCCTATGTGTGTATCACCTTTGTTCCAAGTTTGAATGCATAATCAGGCAGTGTGTCTTATAGGGTGAGAATGGCCTAGGTTTATGTAGTTAGCATAAATTGATGTAGTTGATGGAGGAACTGGAAAAGAGGTCAACATTATATGATACTAGCAGTACCTTTATGGTATCTTTGTATCACGTAGAAGAGAATCGATAAACATGCATGTATTTATAGTATTAAACCTTGAAAAAAAATCCTTACTTTTTCCTTTCTCGTGACATCTAGAAGGGCAACATTGATTAAATCGGAGGAAGGCATTATTAAGCAGCACCTGAAGATATCATCACTCGGAAAATTCATTAAAAAAGAAACCTTTCTGACTAACCAATGTCATGATATTGATTTGAGCCAACACATTTAACCCCAGGGAGAGACAGCATGCTTTGTTAAGGAACACATTGCAATTATGGCATTGTGTCCACACATGTCTGATGACAATTTTCTCAAAAGAGTGAAGCTAGTAGCACATATTTCATTCAAAGCTGGTGCCAGTTATTTATAGAAATGGCTATGAAATAATGGACTTCATTTCGCAACTGAGTAAGGTTAAATGTGTTGTAACTTTTCCCATATGTATTCATTTTATCATTTGATACAATAAAAAACATGATAGAATCACAGGTTATCTGATGCTACTATCGATATACATGTACATCTCACTTTCTGTTGTAATGCATGATATCATGAAAATTACAGACTGAGATTTTTTATCTGTTGGCCAGCTGACAAGAGATATTAAATTTGTAGTCGAGAGGTGCATATTTTTGAAAATAATTTCCATGCTAATTTTTATCATTTACATTGTAATAATGCATGGGAACTGTAAACAACTCATTTTTTTGCTGAAATAAAACAGGTTTAATAAACAAAAGTACCATCATGTGATACATAGGCCAGCAAATTCTTTCATAACACAAAAAAATCACTTGCCTCAAACATGTTAAAAGTGGTGCCATTGTTCCAGATTGGTTCAAACAAAAGAAGATTATTTTTTGTATTAGATCTTATATCGAGCATAAATAAATAATGTGCCTAGTATATTTCAGTTAAATCACCCAGTCTTTGTTAGCTTTTGTTGTATACAGTTCAATGATGTAGATGTTATATGTTATTGTTTTGTTAACATCCATTGAAACCCTTTTGTTGGCTTGACAATTGAGGGTAGCCAACATAGGATTCTGTCATTGGTATGTCTGGTAATTGTTTATTAAAAGTGTAAATATAACCTTGAAAATACAGATTATGTAAATTTATGGTAATTAATTCAGCCATACATTGACTTAAAGAGCCAAAACTCAATGAAAACAGTTGCATATAAATCTTGCAAAAAACTCATGAGAGGAGGGAATTTTGTATTGTTTCTATGGCAACCTGTCTCCATCTGATGATAAATACTATGTGAAAACATCAACGTGTTTGCCTTGTAGCCAACATTAAGCTAATTGTGATGAAAATCATGTGTTGTGAGTGTGTGTGTGTGTGTGTGTGTGTGTGTGTGTGTGTGTGTGTGTGTGCGTATATGTGTTTAAATTGTTGGTTTTCCTGGTCTTCTTGTCTGCAGGCAGTGCAGAAAATAGGATTGATCCCCTTGATGGATCCAGGTGCTGGGGACATGTGCAATGAGTGCCATGGACAGCTAAAACATCAAATATTGACAGTTTGTATACAGTAATTATCCCATTTGTAGTAGGTTGGGTCAGCCATGATTGAAAACTGTCAATGGCAACTGATTGACATGTATGTATGTGTGTGTGTGTGTGTGTGTGTGTGTATGTATGTATGTATGTATGTATGTATGTATGTATGTGTGTGTGTATGTATGTGTGTGTGTGTGTGTGTATGTATAAATTTAAAAAAAAAACTATATTTCTTCTGGGAGTACCTCTCTTCAAATATTTATAATTTTTACAGAAGGGACAAAAGACTACTTTGTTATATTGAAGCTAGGTGCTATTAGCAAGATAGTACAATCGAAATCTGATACTACTTTTGCATTTACACAGTAATTTAGAGTACTGACTTGTTTATGAGGTTCATGCATATTTTATCAGATGTAATTTCCAAAAGACGATAAAATCCTCTCATGGGCCTACTGCAATGATGTTTTTTGAGATACAAGATATTGGTGAGAGTAAAATTGAATGTTAGTAATTAATTGCAATGAAGTGATTTGAATTCATAATCTAATTATCTACATTGGTTACGTTTATTGATAACCAGAGAATTTAATGGACAACTCAATTCACATGTCTCTTGCATTTTACTAAATGAGGCAGAAAAATATGCTTTCCTGTGATTTCTTCATTAATTTATTAAACATCATACATTATTGTGTGCTTCTTTAATTTTGCAAAACAAATTGTAATGAGTGATTACAAAGGGATTGAAAACTGTTCAGTAGAATTACTATTAATTATTAGTATGAATCATAAATCTAGTAATCAATCATTTTAATAATGTATTGGCCTTTGACAGATACAAAAAATTTGAATGATTTCATTTCTTTAATTAAATCCATTTTTTGTATGAATTAAGATATAGTCTGAGATGTTTTTTGAGAGAGGTTGTTGTGAAAATCTATAAAATATATGATCCTAACAGAAGGTATTCCATTTGAGCAAATAATTGCTGATGGTTCATAATGGGAGAAAAAGATACTGTATTGATTTAGTAATTAGTATGGTACTGCCCCCAAGTTGATGGATGTCATAGCACATATTATAGTAACTTTATTACAAAACTGTACCTTCTGTAGGTATACATCAAAAACAAGAACACCACCAACAACAAATTTACTGTTATTAATGCCACCAACAACAAATTTACTGTTATTAATGCCACCAACAACAAATTTACTGTTATTAACGCCACCAACAACAAATTTACTGTTATTAACGCCACCAACAACAAATTTACTGTTATTAACGCCACCAACAACAAATTTACTGTTAAAGATTTTAACACAAATAAATTTTTTAAATTAAATACAGAAATTATAAACAAAAAATTTGATTAGATTTGATTTGATTGGTAGTAATTGAAGTGGAAAATTAATTTTGGTTTTTGTCTATAATGTCAAAATGTCAAAGAATGTCATATGAATTCTGGTTTGCCATATCAAATTAAGCTTTTCTTCTGTATTATAATTACTTATTACATTAAAGGTATCGTTTTGGGGGAACAGTATTTCCCCCTCCCACTACCCCCACTATGTATGTGTGATGTAATCATACTTCCTCTGATGTCGTGAATGCTATCACTATTACTTTACATGTCCAGAATTTCAGTCTGAATTTTTGCATAAATTTGCAAAGGTTAGACTGAATAAAAAATCAAGTTTTTCCAGTAATGTGAGTAAAGCTAGTTTAAGTTTCCAACTCTAAACCTTTTTTCCAATTAAAAAATAGTGAGTATTTACTTGAATATCTTTTAGTCCATCATATATATCTGTGTTGTGTCTCAAGGCTACATGTATATGATTAACATATGATTATCTTCATTTACTTCCAAATACACTTTCACATACTTTAACAGAAGTATTGTGAGTGTGGAGTATCTTGTCTCTGGCTCAAGCAATTTCGCTATTTTCTTCAGGGATGTAAATATCGGAAACAAAAACATTTTTTTTGCCTTAGGGAAGCAATACAATGTAGCTTTGATGTGTTCAATTTAGTAACATCTATACTATATAAAATTATGAATCATGTGATTACTTTTACTGAAGTAATCTCGCATGTCGACTGTCATTTTAGATGTTGTCTATATTGTAAAGTGTGTGAACAGGGTCTTATCTACAGCTGTGACTGTGAATATTGACTTAATGAGAACTGACAATGGAGGTATCCTGTGTCAGCTCGTGTTTAGCCAAGATTTTAATGCTACATACTACTTGAAAAGGGTTGAATTATGTATATTCAGCACATCCGCCCACCATGTAACAGTCACAACTGTACAAAATATAATTTGTATCATCTCGATGAAAGCGCAGTGATTGGCAAATCAGTTGACAATTTCAAATTGAATTTGCACCAAAAAAGCAACAGTCAGCAATAAAAGCAATGGATTTCCTAGAGAGTTAAGTCCATTAACTGTACTTATTTTGGTTGGTGTTACACTTAAATTGCTTAAAGGTCTGTACTTAGTTGCGTGAAATGTCACTGCAGCCTTGCTATTAATCAGCTGAGGGAAATACAAGCAGACTAAGAATGGCTAGAGAATTTCATGGTGTACTTTAGAGTAATTAATTATTATGACTGTTGGCATGTCCCAAGTGAAGATTTTCTGCTGCATTACCATGTACATACTAATCTTGTTCACATTCCAGGGGCTTGAGTTACAGCCGAGTTACTTTATTTACTAGAGAAAAGTGATTGTTCAGATTACAAACAGACAGACAATGTTAGATGGGTGATATGAAGAAAACGTACTGAATACAGAAAGTAAAGCTAGGCAGCTAGAAACACATTCATCTTGTAATTTTGAAGAGCAGTTCACCAGGAAAAGAAATTTAACCCAAAATGTTTATCAACAGCTTGGTTAGATCAAATGATTTACTAAGGTTATAATGTATACAGCAGTTCAAGTTTTATTTTGCATATGAAAAAGTAATATCATCTGCCTCTTTCTAAGCACTATTCATAAAATAATTAAATTATTTGACAAAGATATGAGTCCTGTATTTTCATATTTTGAATGATTTTACCATTTGAATGACTCGAGATGATTAGCATAGAATGTCTCATACATTCTGTGTTAGATATACCTGTCTTTACATACAAATTTAGGAGACAAGAAGTATAGAGTGGTTTGCCAAGATATGCATGTACGTACATGTAAGTGCATGTGTGTGTGTGTGTGTGTGTGTGTGTGTGTGTATGTGTGTATAATATATGTATGTATTCGGACTGTCTCACAAGTTCCTTATGCATTTCTATGTGTATATGTATGTATGTATGTATGTATGTATGTATGTATGTGTGTGTGTGTGTGTGTGTGTGTGTACATACATATGTATGTATGTCTTTTGATTCAAGGAACACCTGGTCCATCCATTATATATTTACATGGCTGTCACCTTAATTCTTGGCTTTCAATTCATTTAAAATTCATTTATGCTGCAATTTATTGAACATGTCATTCACAGTTTGAGATAAACATCTTACAATACCGTTCAATGGATCGCTTTGTGATTTTCTTTAAAAAAATGTTTAAGGTTTGAAAAGACTACCAGACTTAGATAAATGCTTGTGTAGCATATAGAATGTGTTTAATGTTTTTTTCATTAGCAAGTATACTTTCTGAAAATTTTAATTTTCACTGTGGCAGTGATACAGTAATACTGGCAAGCACAGATGTGAAGAATATTCATCAGATTTTACAAATACATAATTTATTTATTCATCACTCAAATTCATAGATTTCTCATTTCATGACATCTTCATTATCTTGTTTATCAAAAAGACATCAGCTGTTTGTGGCAGCTGATAATATTTCCTCAATTACCGTACCATCACAAGTGTCATTTCAGGACAAAACAAAAAGAACATTGATTTTATTATTTCAGAGATGATGTATAAGGATAGTAATTTATACTTATATAGATGACTTATAACCTGGTGGATTGAGGCATATGTCTTTAACTAGGAGACATGCAGAGTGATGAACATAAAGGATTCAGTTTGCAAAAGTGTGTGTCACATCGACAGGTTATTGCAATAGTAATATTGTGAAATGCCAAGTGAAGCTTTAGGGATGATTTGATACTTAACCAGCACCCATGAAGAATTTTTATGGTGTGATGGTATTGTCCTCCCTGATGTATTATCATTTGACATGTAACATAACAAACAAATGATGTATAGTACTCCTGATGTTGTCTACTTTGAGAAGTCAGTAGTATTGATTTTGTACATTGATCAATATTTATCACTTGAAAGTCTTCTGTGATGAAATAATCTTAATATACAGTATATTTCATATTTAATATGCACATTTCCTGGCCACAGTGTGCCATTTCTATACATGTTCAGGGCCAGCACACAGTCATGTGATTCAAGTTATCCAATGGTATGGTAATAATTTCCTGGCTGCAATGTGCCATATCTTATATACAATGTACATGTTTATGGTCAGCATGCAGTCATCTGATTCAAATAAACCAATGGAACAGCACTAATTTATTGATAATTGTTTCATTGATGACCGCCGTGTTATCATTTACAACTATGTTATCAAACCATAGTGACCTAGTTTCATGGATAACTAAAAAGCTATATAACTCATTATTTTGTAGCGTAATTGTTTGTCATTATCAACCTGTATTCTATATTTTGAAATGAAACTGTAAAAACTGTGAAAGGTTAAATCCGACTCTTCTATGGTCCAGAGTGGTATTTTAGTACTTATACTTATCTATATACACCTAAGCTTGGCTGTTACATTTATTTACATTTATTCCAATTATGTGTACAGTAAAAATAAAACATATCATTTCCAGTGGACCACTAAGTGATGGCTGTAGTTGCTATGCTCTGTTACTTAAGTAATGTTTGATGTTGAATAATCAGTCATTTTCTTAATAGACTGTATTCACATAGCAAATCTTCATCATGTAAATTTAATATTGACGACATTGGATTAATTATGATTGATGGGGGAATCGATGTCAAGGTCTTTGTATATGATATGATTAATAGCCCTAAATATATAGTTATTAACTGTTTGTGCTTTTTTTTTCATATGAACTGATCCAAATCGTGATTTCTTTTATTCTGATGAATGGGACTTCAAATCCAGGCATTCATGCTTGTAGATTCTTAAATTTGACTCTTGTATTGGTTTGCTTGTTTAATGAAGGATTTAATGTTCGTGAAATAATAATGGTTGTGTTAAAAAGATGTTTAAGTTACATAGACTGACAGATTCATTGCAGTTTGCATTACAACTGTAAGCTCAACATGAGTTATCAGAGGAGTGTATGCAATGACCGGTCTTTCAATATAAGTTGCATAGCTCAGCTGCAAACACACAACTTCAAGGTATTTCTTGCCTGCTTGAGTTTCAGTGTAGTTGCCCCATGATGATCCATTGATAAAAAACACAGATTCTGAATTGAATTTCAAAGCCCTCGTCTGTGATCAGTTTATAATCCTGGTAACCAAATTCACTTAACAGTACCTGCTTGTAACCATAGTAACACAAATCAAATAGGAAAGAGGTTCATTAGAATGATTGGGTGCTTTGAGTTGTTGTATACTGGAATATATTGTCTCTTTATGTCACATCCAATTTTGCTAGCTGTATGTTCTCTGATCAAAATAAAGTTGTTGTGCACTGAATAATGGAACATATTGTGTCTTTATGGTACAGCCAATTTCACTCGCTGTATATTCACTGATAGAAATAAAACTATCCTGTGGTACAGTCCATAACAGAATTATGAAATTATTTTCCTCATTTGATTCCTTAAAAAATTGTTGAAAATCATTTATTGAATTTAGCAATTTTGTCAACAACACATTTCTCAGAGAATTTTTATGTTTTTCCATTTGTTTGGCGGAATTGACTTTTTTAATACACAGCCAAACTTAGATATTTCCATGCAGTCATGTAGAGGTTGGAATAATTTTGTCATTTTCATCAAACACTGATCATGTTATCTGAGAGTGTCTTCTTGATATTAGTGGAGTTTATGAATACATTCTATTTGTATATTGTGATTGGCAACTTTCTTCTGAAAAAGAAAATATAGAATTAAAAAATAGAAAAATATGGATGAATCTGTTTCTTACAAAATGAAGATGATTTTCTTGAGGGCGATAAGAATCAATCCAAGGTTCTCACATTTTAGTGTTAATATCTTATTAGAGGAGCAATAAGGATAACATTGGTCGAAAGCTTTCATTTCTTGTAGACCAACTTTTTCTAAGAACTGTTTTTCATGGATAAATTTCAATCCTGATCCAAGCTGGGTCTTTAAGTATGATGATGTTATATCACACCTGAATCTTAGCTTTAACTAGCAAGATGATAAATGCCCCAATAAAGCCACCTGATTCTTAGCTTTAACTAGCAAGATGATAAATGCCCCAATAAAGCCACCTGATTCTTAGCTTCAACTAGCAAAATGATAAATGCCCCAATAAAGCCACCTGATTCTTAGCTTTAACTAGCAAGATGATAAATGCCCCAATAAAGCCACCTGATTCTTAGCTTTAACTAGCAAGATGATAAATGCCCCAATAAAGCCACCTGATTCTTAGCTTTAACTAGCAAGATGATAAATGTCCCAATAAAGCCACCTGATTCTTAGCTTAAACTAGCAAGATGATAAATGTCCCAATAAAGCCACCTGATTCTTAGCTTTAACTAGCAAGATGATAAATGCCCCAATAAAGCCACCTGATTCTTAGCTTTAACTAGCAAGATGATAAATGCCCCAATAAAGCCACCTGATTCTTAGCTATTATCATCTTGCTAGTTAAAGCTAAGAATCAGGTGGCTTTATTGGGGCATTTATCATCTTGCTAGTTAAAGCTAAGAATCAGGTGGCTTTATTGGGGCATTTATCATCTTGCTAGTTAAAGCTAAGATTCAGGTGTGATATAACATCATCATACTTAAAGACCCAGCTTGGATCAGGATTGAAATTTATCCATGAAAAACCTGATTCTTAGCTTTAACTAGCAAGATGATAAATGCCCCAATAAAGCCACCTGATTCTTAGCTTCAACTAGCAAGATGATAAATGCCCCAATAAAGCCACCTGATTCTTAGCTTTTAAACTAGCAAGATGATAAATGTCCCAATAAAGCCACCTGATTCTTAGCTTAAACTAGCAAGATGATAAATGCCCCAATAAAGCCACCTGATTCTTAGCTTTAACTAGCAAGATGATAAATGCCCCAATAAAGCCACCTGATTCTTAGCTTTAACTAGCAAGATGATAAATGCCCCAATAAAGCCACCTGATTCTTAGCTTTAACTAGCAAGATGATGAATGCCCTAATAAAGCCACCTGATTTGAGCAAAATATAGATAATTTACTATCACATATGTGAAAATATTGGAATTTGGCTATTCACAAATGTTCCTTGAAAAAAACCATAAAATGACAATTTTGAGATCATTATAAAATTGAGACTCATTTAAAATTACTTATAAGGGTTAAGTGTTTCTTGAAACGTTTAGCCTCAATGTCTGTTCCAAATGTCTGAGGTCTTTCTATGCAGGGCTCACTATCTATAACTATAACCATCATCAATTGCTTCATCTCTGTGTGGATGGAAAGGATATTCCACCTTAAAACAGGAAAATATAACACATAATAATATATAATGTATATCAGTTTTAGCTTACTTCTTGCAGGCTCTGCTGTTGGACAGGATTGCAAATTACCTGACTAATTGTATTTAACTTATTTCAAGTCAGAAAATTTATGAGAGAGAATATATCATGATATGATTTGAAAGGCAAATAGTGTCACTTTATTTCAATACTATGTCCATCAGTTGGATCAAGCATGACTATAACCTGCATCACCCGATGTCGTAAGGCCATAATACTCACTGTAACTTAATGGAACATTATATTTTCCCATAATATTGAATTTTTTATTTATTTATTTTGTAATGTACATACTAAGTAAGGCATATTATTATTCATTATTATCATTTCATTATTTCAGGTCATCAAGATGTCCCATAAAAAATATAAAAAAACCATACAAACACAAAGGAAAAGACAGACAGAATAATATTAAACTAGCAACTATCTTGTACTGTACATGACAATCCTATAATTTCTCCAAAAGTTTGAACCTACAAAGTTATGATTTGTTGACAAGCAAGTAATGTGATTCACAACTGCTGGCCAGTCAACTAAGTACCATAAGTGCTTTAATTAGTGATAGGTCATTTAGCTAATATTCAAGGATTGAAGTGTCCAGCTAGTGAAAAGCTAAAGTAACCATATAGATGATGATTGGGTATTTGTTTTGGATTTTTAATTTATAAAATGATGGTGTCCTACTTGAAAAATCAATATGAAACATGATGAAAGCTCACCTGTACAAAAGTTCAGTCTAACTGATGAAGCCATGGTGGATACCTGGCGAAAGGTTTGGTAAGCTAATTAAATTTTGGTGCAATATGAAGTTAAAACCATTAACTTAATATGAAACATCATATCATGCCAAGTCCTTGTTTGTAACTCAACAAATTGCAAAAGATTGATAAATGTGTAAAATGTTTGTTATTCTACATACAATGACAAGGTTTGTTACACATTTTTTTATCTTTTTGCAATGTATTGAGTTACAAACACAGACTTGGTCTATGTTGTTTCACATTGATTTTTCAAGTAGGACGCCATGATAAAATTGGTTTATAGATTAATAATCAAAATAAATACCAGATCCTCATCCATATGGCCATGTTAAGTTATTTGAGCTGTAACTGTCACTTTAGTAGTCACATACATCTCTGCAGCAGCAAATATCACATCACTAATAAATTGTCCTAGTCACATAGTGACATAAGTGATAATGTTTTAAAGCCGAATCAATTCATCAATTTGAGTAACACCTGAAAATTTATAGACACTGTAATTCTCAGCATTCCATCATAAAATGTATAAAATACTAGTAGTTTAGCCACAAGTCAGTTACATGTCATGAATACCATATCTATCGTTTGCCATCTACATGAGCAAAGAAGTGTACTCAGTGTTGAGAAAAAGAAGACGTGACAAACACTGTGTACAGGGAAAGTAATATCATTGAATCTGAGTGATTACGTAGATTAAAATCTAAATTTATATGCACATCATTGTTATAGTCAATAAAACCATAAAACAATTCAAGAAATGTTCTCTATTTTAAAATGCTTTAATATAGTTTTGTTATTACATAGGGTTAAATCGAAATTAGTCTGTAACTTGAATGACTGTGTTGATCAGTTGATTATCATTGAAGTCTGCAAATGTGTGTTGAACGCTGCAAATTTGACCTACATGTAGGCTACAATATCCAATTAAGGCCGGAGTAATACTAAGCAGTCAGTTTGATCAAATGCTGGGAATAATGTTTAAACAAGCTTTGCATATTATTTGTGGTTGTATAAACTAGTTAAGGTATACCATTTCCATTAAATTTAAAAGAAAACGATCAACCAATTTAAGCTGTACGTTCAATAATGAAATGAGTAGTTGTAAATGAAGATCCATTTTCTGAGTAACATCACGTAAAGTGAATTCAATCTTGTTTAAGCCTGATCATGTACTTGCATGCCAATCAGCATCCTGCCTGCCCGCTCCAAATCATAAGGAAATATGCCAATTCCTGCACTGTTTCAGTTCGATAAATCCAGGCTCCGTATTTCATTTCCGGGACAATTTCAGATGTCTGGGAAGCTGCGGAAATTAGATGAGATCACCTTTGAAGTTTAGATTCAGGATTTAGAACATACAGTTGATCTAATTGAAAATTGTCTGTGTGAAATCACTTTGTAATCCTTTGAGTGATGTCTATAATGCAAAGGATTTGGTGGCTGTATGTCGTAGTTTTTGCATCTACAGACAGTTCAAATATATTACCAAGATATTAATAGTGCTGCTTTATTAATGATATGAAACCCTGTCAAAAGCTGTGTTCACAAATGTACCAGAATAAAGTGCATTTTTTAAATGTATGAATGCGAAGTCAGGCTGAGTTCAGTTGTACTTTGCTTTGCTTTTTTGTCAGTGTTGTGAAAAATCTAAAACCTCAGTACTTCAAGAAATCACTGTCTTTTAATACAGAAAAGCTAACAGGGATCCTCACGGATTCAAATCCTGTCTCAAAATAGACACATACATGTACCATACATACATAGTAACATACACCGGTTTAAACTATTACTGCAGTAGTAAATGTCCATGTAACATATAAGTATTATACTTTAACTGAAAGCTTTTGCTGCAGTGTTTCTTTGTTCATGAAATTTCCCACCTATTTTGAGATAAAATCAAGAAAAAATATAATTTTTTAAGTACAGATTCAATTTTGAAATAGAGATCAAAGTGACATCTAAATGAAATTATTTTGAATTTAAATTTTGAGGGACATCGGTCCCTTGAGACAGAGTTTACCTGAATCACACTCTCTATAATGTGTTTGTATTTGTATGGTTATGGTAATAGGTCAAAAGTCTGAAAGTATTTTAGCCAACATTCCGTTGTTGTGTCTTTTTCCCCACTATCTGCAAAATATTGATTGATTCTGAGTACCGAATCCACAAGTGTGGTGTTTCTGTGAAATTATAATTAAGTTTATAAAGTTAATGAATTTGATACTAACGTAGAGATTTAATGTTAAATCTAAAAACCATGATGATAATAATAATGTGTTGTATATCAGTTAGCAACCGAGCTGAATGATTTTATAGATGCAGTGAGTGTACTTTACCTTAAATAAAGCTATTACAACATGAAGATATGTTTAGCTGAGAAGTATTGATTAAAGTGAGTGCTTTGCAGCTAAAATATTTACATTGACGTACAGAAACCAAGTACAAGATGTAGTGAAGGTAAGATAAAACAGTTTGGTCACTGAATCAAATAATTACAGATATGATGTATTACATGTACATTCCCATGTATTGATTTTGTTATCAGAGCCCACCTGAATTGCAAAAAAACGTTTTTTGTAAAATGTCTTAATTTCTCTAACAGTGTAAGTACAGGTTGTAGAATCTGGGGATATAGAATTACAATGTACATAGTTGCTACGTTATACCAAGGAAAGTGTATAATTTAATGTATTCCAAGTCAAAAAACTAATTAGTCTCATATTAGATGTAAATTTGAGCGTTGGTGGATACGAATGTTGTTTTGTAACTATGGTGAGAACTTCAAAATGAAAATTTTGTTAAATGGCGATACAAAAATGCTTTCTTTGTATAAATCACATACATTAGGTATATTATCATAATTCAGTTTTTAGCTCCCATATGGGAGGTAATGTCATGGTGATGTCTGTCTGTCTTTCTGTCTGTCTGTCTGTCTGTCTGTCTGTCTGTCTGTGCAGAAATTTTGTTCCACTGATATCTCAAAAAGTACTGAAGCAAATGTTTTGCAATTTACTATGTGGCATTGTCGGGCTGTAACTTAGCGCTGATTAGTTTGTGATGGGCTTTGCTTGCATGATTAATGATAATTTCTATAATTAATTACACATAGTGAAGCCATTTTAATAGTAGGCACCCAGTCAGGCCTAATCAGTCTTTGTATCTCACTTGTATTTGATCTTGAGGCAGACTTTGGACTTGAAGGAAATGACACCATGTGTGTGTAGATCCAGCGAGCAAGTCAACTACTTATTTTATTATATACTCATACAGGTGTTTTATACTCCCAAATATTGATATTTCCTTTCCAAAGGTATGGGAAGGCATACTAAAGATTCAAATTCATTATTTTATATGTCTTGGCTTGTTTCACTGTAATGTTTTTCAATGTAGCTACGCACAGTAAAGCCCTTTAGTATAATATCACTTGTTGTATTTGATCTTGAGGCAGACTTTGGACTTGGAGGAAATGACACTATTATGTAATAGTGTAGATCCAGCCAACTCCATGATACACTTTGCCTACAGAACGTGAATATACAGTTCACTACAAATAACCCAGGAAAATACTAAAATGATATCTCTGAACGGGAGCGTTTTTAGTTTACTTCTAGTTACAAACTTTATTTTCAATGGTTGTCAATCACAGCTAAAGTTGCTGTATCTGTCAATGGTGGACTATTAATAATAGATGTGTTGGATGAATAATGTTTAATCTCTCTAGTTCTTTTTTTTTCAGGTAGTGATACAATTTCCTTTTATTGTTAATAAATGACAGAAACCCACGCTTTGAACATCTTATCTCTGTGAATTTCAGGCATTACAAAGATTGCACTACGTGTGAGGGATAACATTTTGTATTTTTTATCCTTAAGGAAAAGGGGAAGAAAGATAATCCCACGTATTCATTTTTTTATCAGTTTATGTAACATGGCAGTCATTATCAATTAAAATAGTAATTTATAAATATTTTCTTGATATAGTAATACCTAAAACACAAAAGAGCCGATATCAATATTTTCATTTTTGGAAAATGATAATTTTTTATGACTGCAAAGATGATATTAATAATTTACTTAATATAATTTATATGCAACTTCAATGCTTAAGCCTGTATTTTATTCCTGTTTAAGTTTACTAGTTACATGGACACGTATTGAATGCCTCGCTTCTTTCAGGAAGTGCAGGATGGTGTTGAGTGTAAATGATGTAAAAGATATCAAGTTAATATTTGTATACATGAGCTTGGATTCATAGATTGAATTATAATATACCTAGTGATAATGTTGTGCCATGATTCGCTAGAATCAGTCACGTGATAGGAAAATAGAATGACTATTTCCCTAGGGGAATAGTTCCATCAATTATTACATGGTCACGTGACCACCGCGAGTTCACAGCAGGTCAAAATGGCAGCTTCTGACGATGTCGTCTGCCACCGCGAGTTCACAGCATGAGGTATATTATAAAACACATATTGCCTGGTCTATATTCGGGCTATAGCACCCGTTCATTACCCCCTTGTGACTGTGAGTTACCAGAATCACATGCTATTTCCCTCAGCGTGATTCTGGTAACTCACAGTCCCTCGGGTGTAATAAACGGGTGCTATAGCCCTCATGGCCAGGCAATATGGGTGTGTAATTTTTCATATTTTCAAGACAATTTAAACTTTATTGTTGTAACGACTAGTCATATAGATTTCCTGTATGTATTTTTAATGTTCTTGTGTTGAATGGAACAGTATTAAAATTAGAAACAATTGTGACATTTCAATCCAACTACTAGGTCCACTGTGAGTTATAATTTTATGTTATTGTTAGTATATAGTTTACCATTTCAAACAGTATTTTACTGTCGTATCGATTCTTGGAACAATATACTAGTATTCTCCAGGTGTGTGTAGGTATACAATTATGCAGTTTCAGTGATGACTCACAGGGTAACATAAATATTACTATACCCTACCCAAAGTATGTATTGTATATCATCAAACTGTGTAAAATTTACTGTTTCTCCATTTTTTCAGCGTTAAAACTTCTGTAAAATTACTCAAATATAGTATTTAGAATTTTAAATGTAGTGTCAATCCTATATATACACTATATTTATTTTTTCATCAGATGTCTTGCATTCATATTAAATTTCAAAATGTTCACTTTAGATAATTAAATTCAACATTTAGTAGAGTATCTATTTATTTGGATATTACATTTTATACCATACAATTTTTATCTTATCCATTAAGTTTGTCATCAAATTATAAAAGCAATATTCTTGATCCTGTTTTTAATCAGATGAAGCTCTACTTGATATCTGATATACTGCAGTAACATTTCCACCGATAATACTTAATAAAACCTCTATATTAATAAATGATTGTTCAGAATTCCCTCCCGTGCATTTAGTATGCATGATACGGCTGATTAAGCATGAAATGTATGCCCAATCTAATTATTTTTTTATTGTAATTTTCCTAATACCTTTTAAGAAATGAAATTGAAAGTGCACTATATGAAATGTAGACAGATGACATATATGCAATCAGTTGCAGTCAGCATAATAAAATCTACAATATAATTTACACCTTTGTTACAGTAATAGAAATTCCTCAACACAGATGTGTCCAGTTATTTTAAGTGAACATATGTAATCTGTAAAGTGTGCTAGTCATGATCAGGAAAGGCTAGCATTGCCCATGCACAGGTCAAAGGTCAAAGGTCAACAGCTAATACCTGATAGATGTCAAGTACTAAATATTTCACTTTATTACAAAAGCCATATTTTGATATTAATTGCCAATTTTTTGTAAAATACTTGATATAAATTATTATGACATAACTAACATACACAAAATTAGAGTATAGCTGTTACATTTTTGTGATTAATATTTCTGTTAGTGCATTATGTAGAAATATTTTTTTTATGTGCAGATATTCCTTTCCTGTTTCTATATTTTACACAAAATATCCAGACACTTTAGATTTTCATAACTCCTTTCTTTACAGTTTTCATGAAATACCTTCCTTACTTATAGGAATGATCACTTTCACTGCATACTAAATAATTGAAAGTGTCATCCACCCTAAAACTTAATGTTCTTCAAATGTTGAGGCCACAACAAAATGCAGAAAATATAAAAGATGTAAGTGTGTAAAATTTAATGATACAAATATCAGTTTATACGTCTAGTTGCATAAAATTTGATGAGTCATGTGAGTCAATGATAGATTGAAGAGATAACCTCTATAAAAAATATAATACAATCTGAAATATTACTGAAAATATCATCTGAAAATATGAAATGGTAGGCTTGTCAAGAACTACACTGATTAGTATAAAACTTATACAAATAGTATCTGCTGACCCTGACTAGAGTGTGTGCAAGCATTTCATCTAATGTCTATAATAATATGCTTTATTGCCATTTGCATAAAATGCATCAGAGAATTTGCTTTCCGTGTGCAGAGGTGAATAAATTTGAAAACTAAAACATTGAAAAGAAATAAAAAATTGAAAAGATAATACAAATGAAATGTAAAAGCAAGATACGTAATGTATAAATAAAGAGAAGATTAAAACACAGTAACACTTAACATGATACTAAAAGAAAGTTGCCTTTTTAAAAAGTTCACTACTGTAGTGTACAGAGAGTTGGATTTATCAATTAAAATAATAGCAATGATTTTTATGAAATTCAGTTGTCATACACTGAAGGTCCATCTCTCCAAACACAGCCCAAACAATCCAGGTACATGTAAATGATAGGGAAATGAATTACTCAGAGTGAAATGTTTGGAACAATCCTAACATGTAAAGCTGAATGAAAAGATTGAAAACATTATTGATGTATATATACTAATCAATGAATTCTCCTTGTTAAGTTAATAAATTTATCATGTCAGCAAGAATAAAGAGTACAACTAATACAAGTATTGAAAATAATCCTTTACGGATTCATATAAAACGTGATAGGAAAGTAAATCAGTAAAAAAATAATAACTGCCATGTATGCATAATATATGATGCCTAAAGGTATATTTTATATGATTCATTTTGATTTCAGTCTTTTCAAATATTACTTTCTAATTTCCATTTCTCTCTTGATAACAGTTCATATGGTTACTCAGAATATAACCTAACAGAGGAACGGAGGTGAAATTTTCATCACATGAAGGTCATTGCAGTCAATCATGCAATAAATATGAAATGTACATCATTTAAATACATATCACATGTGTTTGTATTCGTTAACGTATGTGTCAGATTCTGTGATAGAAGTAGTACTGTAATCTACGTAAATTGGACATTGACAGACATATTGTGACCTGGAAGCCATTCAATTCCTTTTTTCACCACATCTTGTATTTGACATGGCTGAACCTATGGTCTTGCTTTCATGAAACTTGAAATGTTTGGCAAGTTTAATGTAAGTGCAAGCCTTCTGTTAATTTAAACTGAGCGAGATATTAATGGATGAGTGACAGTCGTGTTATTACTACCGGAATTTTAATCTATTTTGGTTTCCAAGATTTGACAGTTACTGTAATCAAAATGTGTACAGTCTGATTAAATGCAAATTGGAACCTATATATATGTGTGTGTATGAATATAGCATACAGCAAAATAGACTGTCTGTTAGTTGTAAAGGCGCAGTTGACAATATAGCAGCATATCTCTCTTTATGTATTTGAATGGGGGTCATGTAGTGTTAAATGGTGTCATTGACAAAATGGGATAACTTGAAAAAAAGTCACATGTTTGGTGATATGTTGTCAATGATGGTGATGATGATGATGATGATGGTGGTGGCAACAATGGTGGTAATAATGATGATTGTGCTTGTGGTATTGGCTTCATCTTGATGCTACATGTAAACCTCACAGTTACATAGCCACAATTTCATCCTGTCCACTATATTTTAAACTATCGTATTAACAACTGAGCTCACAGTCACACTGTCCACTTCATATTAAACTCACAGCCACGTATATTAGCCTCATTTTATTTTTCTCCTGTCCACCTCATATTAGCTTATCATACTAGCATCTCTATACAGGCAAATAAATCATGTATATAATAATATTTGTCATGTTAACATGCAACATGCTTCAGATTAATTATGGCCTTAAGTCCTATGAGTCACACCTCTTCTCTCATGTAGATCCTGGGGTGAAATATATAACACAGGTGTACGCGGCACATTTATTGATATACTTTTAATGCAAATTCCTCTTCATGTGTAGATTGGATCTTTGTATCTCACTGTGCACAGCAGTCTTTGACATTTGTATTGATTAGGACATTATGCCTCTCGGACAGCCTCATGCTGTCAGCTACAAATTGGCAAACTGTGAAGGCCCAATGTTACTGCAATATTTCACCATCAAAAATAGGTTTCCCATGATGCTAATTCATTACTTTGCTTGTGGGATAGCCAACAACTCAATCAGAAGGAACACAATTCACTTAACGTCCTGTAGTTATAGCGCTGAATAATACGCTGTGCGCTTTCGTTACAGGTGTGTAAACATTTCATTAGATAAAGCAGTCAAACAAGAAGGTATTACTGACTATCAGAGACTCCCATTCGGAACAAATGGGCTGCCATAATCAAGATATATTGCCATGCTGTAGAGTCAATTGCTTCATGTGTGCAAATTGTCCAAGTTGGATTCTGTCTGACATTTACTTCTCGAGAATGCCAGACGTACTACGTGATGTCATTTACATACCAGCAAGTCAGTTATGATGGTTGAAGTGTGACAGTGAGGGTTCTTATCTTTCTTCAATCTTGGTACTTGTGATTGCTAATTTAAAATTCACTAATTCAACAAAACTTGTTATATGATATACTTAATTAAGTATACAGGGAACATTCCAAAATACTGTAGTTGATTACACAATTCCCCAATACAGCCTATGTATACAATGTACAGTCGCTGATAAGGAAAGAAACTCCTTTGAGAAAACGATCACAGTCTGAGCATGTTGGTGTTAACATACTACTTACAGCTTTTGTCAATCACTCCATCTGTACTCCCATTCCATCAGACCTCATCACAGTGACGAGGTATGGCTGCCAATTGCATCCATCCATGCATACATCTGTTTGTAGATGACATTCAAGAAGTGAGTGCTGAACACTTGGAGAAAGCAAACTGGTTTTTTTCTTATTAAAGTTCAGCAGCTGTATAGATTTAAAGGGTACTACTTCAGTGTACATTTGTACGCTTGATGACCACACAAAAATGTTTCTGCAGGTGGTCATGTTTTGACTTGTCTGACAACAAGTGTCCGGATGGAGATTTATTAGCAGTAATCATGTATTCTGTTCACTCTTTGTTGTAGAGTAAGGAGAGGCTAGTAATCCTAGTATGTTCCTGTATCTTTTATTGATGTTTTCTAATCAGATTAGTCTAAGTGAACATGGCAATTGTCATTTGTTCTCATAAAATGTAGACAGGGATGTGTTTCCATAGATTAAAATACCAAGATATTTCTGTAAGCTGGAATGTTTCACTGGAATGTTTCTTGAAATGTAGTAAAATAATAACAGTGAGTGGAATACAATGTGTTCAAAGAAATTAAGTTGGATGACTTGCATTGAATAAAATACCAATATATTGAAGTTTCAGAGTGTATTTTATTTTATTGTGGCAAATAATGAAAGTTCTTTTAAAGTCAGTTCAAAAGAAATGTCCATGACCATGTATGTGTTTGTTTGTTTGTTTGTTTGTTTGTTTGTTTGTTTTGTTTGTTTGTTTGTTTGTTTGTTAGAAGGAGAATTGTATCTAAACATATGTGTACATGCAAATCAGTCAATTGGTGTTCACCATTAAAGACAACAAATACTCGGTAGGCAATAAACCATTATATCATGCAAAGAAGTAATATTTCTGTTGTGACAGTAAGCTATGGTGTCTCCCTAGATCAGTATACAAACACACACAGTGCTATCCTTGCCAACAGATACCTATCTAAGATCTGGATTTTCTATCCTTTCCATACAAGTAACCAAAGAATTATTTGTTTGATCAAGAACGGAAAACAATTTTTGAAAGAACAAAACACCTGTCAGCATTTCACAAGGCACTATAACTGCAAGTGTCATCCAATGACATGTATATTCAGTAGTGCTGGGTTTTAATAAAATAAACAGTAAATATATGGAATCCATTATAATTATAATCCCATTTCCCAAATAACAGAATACTTCTTAGTAACATCTTGGTATAAATTAAACTCTTGACTAATGATTTTTTCCCCTATTTCTTACAGGAAAAATTGTTGCAAAAACTAGAGAGGTATGATGCTGAAAAATCAACTTCTGAAGATGATGAAGTAAGTCACAAAAAAATTTCCCTAAAGAACTTTTTTACCAATTATTCTCTTGTTATCTTGATACACAAATATTTAGTAGGACAGGTTAGATAAAATAAACCAAATATTTGTCAAATCTTTTACTTTTCGTGAAAGTCAGTTCTAAGGTGGTTCTAAGGTGGTGATTCTGGAGAATGATGATTTAGAAGCAGATTGTGAAACTAAACCTATATTTTTTGTAAAAGGGGAATTCCACTCCAGGAAATAAAAATATTTTCATAAACTACGGGTTCTGGAGTCATTTCATGATTGTACATCACCTACAATTACTTTGTGATATCAGAGAAACATCAAATTGATCTTGCGTCTTTAAAGGGTATCTTTGCCTTGTGCTATTACATCATGGGAGTCAGCAGAAATAATATATTCATGATTGTACAATGAATATTCATGAGAGATGTTTTACAATAAGCACTCAGGAGTCATGAGGGTGACACAGTTTTTGTATTTTGCCTGGCACCTGAGTTAATCAAAACAACGAATAAATAAATAAATAAATAAATAAATAAATAAATAAATACATGCTGTGCTTCACACCTCCTAATTAACTGACTTATTAATTGCGCTTAGTGTACACTGGCTTGATAGCCATGTGTAAATAATACAAATAAACATCATTTAGTGATCATTTAGTGATCATTCTTACATTTGTATGTAACTTTCTTGGATACTGATAGGGTTGGATCAGAAAGTGATGTTGCAAAAATGTTTAATCAAATGTTTCAGTTGTGCTTGATCAATTCATGCAATGATTTTTGTTGATGTCTAAAAAAAGATGGAATACATGATGTCACTTTTATTCAATTTTCATAAATTATATATTTTACAATTAAGATTTTACCCATCTTCATTAATATTTAGGAATTACATATTGCATAATTTAATAATACATTGTATTTAGACCTCATGAGAGTTGAGTTATTATTACCTTAAGGACAGAGTCTAATATACCAGATCCCAATTATATTTATACAGCTGGGTTGACTGGGGTACAATTGTGGTTCAAATCTGGTCCAACAACTTCAACCATTTCAAAACAAATGGCAGCAGCAAGACTCAAACCTATAAATTCCAAACTATCCACTCTAACCATTTAACCATAATGATTTCACAATTGTCATTCTAACTTGTCCATTTTTTTTCCTGTTTCAGTGTGTCGTGTGCATCAATGCCAAAGCAACCATGCATACATATCCATGTGGTCACAAAGTAGTCTGCCGTAAGTGTTTCGTCAAAACGATACAGGTTGCAGTATCGCAGAGACTCTTACCGCTCAGATGTGTGATATGTCGTTCCAAAATAGTAAGACTGAAGCAGACAGTATCGCTTCCAATACTGTAAATGATCGGACTCATTATGGATAGATGACGGAACCTCTAGTATTATTAACAGAACTGAGAGCTGAATCATGGATAGTATATGATCAGTGATTGGTGATTAAAACAGGCTTCCAGTTTAACCTAAAGCTGTAGATAATAGATGAAACATTTAATCCATCCAGCCAGCCAGCCATTATGTACTCCCTAATTTATTCACCTGTGACTGAACACTAGAACTCTATTAATACTAGTTACGTACAAATATTAGAAAATGTCATATTTACAGAATTTTATCATGCAATTTTAGTGTACATAGATTAGAAATAGAATGTGTGTAGGTCCTAGCCAAGTCATGAGTCATGGTCCTAGCCAAGTCATGAGTCATAGTCCTCGCCAAGTCATGAGTCATGGTCCTAGCCAAGTCATGAGTCATGGTCCTACCCAAGTCATGAGTCATGGTCCTAGCCAAGTCATGAGTCATGGTCCTAGCCAAGTCATGAGTCATGGTCCTAGCCAAGTCATGAGTCATGGTCCTAGCCAAGTCATGAGTCATGGTCCTAGCCAAGTCATGAGTCATGGTCCTACCCAAGTCATGAGTCATGGTCCTACCCAAGTCATGAGTCATGGTCCTAGCCAAGTCATGAGTCATGGTCCTAGCCAAGTCATGAGTCATGGTCCTAGCCAAGTCATGAGTCATGGTCCTAGCCAAGTCATGAGTCATGGTCCTAGCCAAGTCATGAGTCTATTTGTATATGTGTGTGTGTGTGTGTGTGTGTGTGTGTGTGTGTGTTCTTTATGTTGTGTTAAATTTATAGCCCAAAGGGTCACAACTAATACTTGATTTTAATATAATGAGGATCTTTTTAATTGTGGGTGCCTATACTGTTATTTTATTATTGTATTATAAGCTTTCAAGACTAGAATCTGTACACTTGATATATTATACAATGCTGAAGAAGTGTTTTTTTTTCTGTTTCTTATTTGTGGGGTAGGGAGAAGAGAGTGAGTGCATGCACTTGTTTTGTTTTGTTTTTGAACTCAGATTTCATGTACAGTAGCTCTTTTCAAGGTGGTGTTTCCATGACAATTGAGAATTCAAAACCTAATTGACAGGTAATGTTCTAACAGCGACATTGTTTATTTATTTCTCTCTGCTTCTGTAAACTTCATCTTCAATTATGTGTATTTTGAGTATCCTGTCGTTCAAAGTGAGATTTTGTGTTAAAAAAAAAGGTTAAAGGTCAAGTTTTAAAAAGGATTGAAATTTTGGTGTGAAAAACAGTTATTTGGTAGAGCTTAGAAAAAGTTGATCCAGAAACAAAAGAATAATCCTATGTAATGGTTATGGCTCCACTGATAAGATAGCACTAATGTGAGAACCTGGGATTGAAACCCTGGCCTTTAACTGATAAGATAACACTAATGTGAGAACCTGGGATTGAAACCCTGGCCTTTAACTGATAAGATAACACTAATGTGAGAACCTGGGATTGAAACCCTGGCCTTTAACTGATAAGATAACACTAATGTGAGAACCTGGGATTGAAACCTTGGCCTTTAACTGATAAGATAACACTAATGTGAGAACCTGGGATTGAAACCTTGGCCTTTAACTGATAAGATAACACTAATGTGAGAACCTGTCTTTAATTCTGAACTATGTGAAACAATGAGAGATTATTTACATATGAGTTACTTAAAAAAACCACCTGCACTGATTAAGTAGGATGATTCCTATTGGTTCATTATATAAAATAGATGACCACACCAACCAATCAGTAACTTCGTTGCTTACTATGTAATAATGTATTATACAGATGTGTATTTTTTCGCAATGAATAATTCTTGGTGTGAAACCCTATATTTAGGGGGCCATTAATAATATCTCTAGAAACCATGGGCTTGTTGGGTTCAAACAAGAATTCAAATATTGAAGAGTGAAATCTCTGTTTTGAACACTGTTGGAAATAGACATATTTGATGCAGTAGTAAACCTGAAGTTTTTAAGTACTTACAAAAACATATGCTAATATGCACATTTTTTGTTGCGGGTATTAGATTTGAAATTTACAATTAGTTTACATTTATAAATATGAAAAAAAATTATATTAAATTTTGAACCCAGCATTGCTAACAATTACTTTGGCATACAGGAATTTAGTAATAGACCTAGGGAACTGACTAGAAACTTTCTGTATTTGAATGTTATAATGTAAAACAAGGCAATACCTATCGTGTGTAGAATAGATTGATAGAATCTATTCTTAGAATATCGAGCCAAAATGCTAAGAAAAAACAAGAACATTCTGTTAAGGAAATTGCAGACTGACATTCAATAAAACCTTAACAGGAGTGGTCTGTTGTGCCAGAGGGAAATTATGAAATAGTGCCAGCCTGTCACAGTATGTGGGTGGAGAAGTTTTCTGATTGAAAACTTCAGTGGGGGTGTCTGTATTCATTTATTTGTACCAGAGGGGTGTTTGTATTGGGCTAGTACATCAGAGAGGTGACTGTATTGGTTGTATTGCGTCATACATATGGAAATTGTGATATTATAGATTAGTCTGTCAAAAGATGTGAGCTAAGAAAGAAACATTTTTGATTAAATACTCCTATGGGGGTGTCTCAGTATTGGTTTATTTTCCCAGAGGGTTGTCAGTATTGTTTTCTTGCGTCATTGGGGGTGTATGTATTTATTGGTTTATTGCACCATAGGGGTGTTTGTACATGTATCAGTTTATTTCGCCACACGCAAGGAAATTTTTGTATCATAGACTGTCAAAATATGTGGGCGGGAAAGGAAAATTTTGATTGAAAACTTTTCTGTAATGGTTTATTTCACCAGAGGGAATTTTGTGTAGTAGAGTATATGGAGGACAATATAATTTAGTAGATGAATTAAAACAATGTACTGAAATATTAATGAAATTCATTGTGTAGAGAGATATTGAGTGAAGTGTTAGTTTGCATGGAAAGGATGACATCTTTATCCAATCTGACAATTATAACAAATCCATTTTGTTGGAAAATATCATTTTTTCCCCCCAGAGCAATTCTGATTTCTGCTCCATTATTCCTGTACATGTTCTCTGTCAATTGGCGAACATAATATATAATGTGGAAATACACAGTTTGATTTGACACTTGATCTGTTCTATCACAGTGTGAAATAAAATCCATGACAAAGAAAGCATAATAGAGTCATAGAATCGTCATGACAACATAGTTACCATGGCATCCAAGCCATTGAAATTTGACTAAAAAAACAAGTTTAAATGTACAATGAATGTAGCTGATTTTGTTTTGTCCATTTTATCAGACTACCATATTGTACACTGTTGGTGATTGATAGGTGATTATTTTCATAATCTATGATACTTGTGTGACGAATCGTCCTGAAAGGGCAGTTCGTTGTATATTTCATTTTGACGGGAAATAATTGATTGATTGACCCAAATTATAACCCTTCTGGCAATCAAATACAACATCATGATCTGAAACACCACCACAACATGGTAAACTTACTAAATATGCCCATCTGTCCATTTTTTTTAAATTTAAAAAAAAAATTAAAATGTGAAATGTTAACTTTATGTAAATGTCAAAATTTCCAATAAAAATGGAAGAAATTTGTGAAAGCAAATATTTGATTAACTGCATACAGTATTGAGTGTAGTCGAGGACTTCCATTTAACGTTTATATTTGATGTGCCTATTTAAATGCAGATACAAGTATTAGCTGCCAATGATGGTATGCTATGAGTGGGTGTTCATATTCAGAAATTCTGTCCTACTTCTCTGTCTCTATAATTCAGCACTTGTCATAAATAGGCCCTGCTGTGTACATATTTGAAGAAATTTTTTTAAAGTAAGTTCATTATTGATGCCTTGCTGGAAATGATGTGACAGTAATGACTATTGTGGCGTCACACTGGACAGCGCCCTCGTGTGTTCAGTGTGAAATTATATGCATGCATTCAGCCTCTATTGTGCAATATTTAGAACAGGATAGATTTGAAATCCCTCCAATCAAATGTCTCAAATAGTATGAATATCCATAATCATGGTACATGCATTGTCATTGGTCACATGCTTGAAGTCAGATTATAATTGACCAATAGAAAACACTGCATGTTTTTAAAGTATATAGATATGGAAAACTTACATTTGTTAAGAGTCTGCATGCATCTTGATCAGCCATTTTAGCACTCCAAGTACAATCTAAAAAGCATGACTTGATAATAATTCTTTTGTGGACGGGTGTAAATAGTTAAACAGAATTTATGATAGAAATAAATACATGTCTTAAAACACAAAGACTGTGTGTGATTACTGTATCAGGTGTAAGACTAGTACCATTTATTGACAATTGTACATCAACTATATACAATACACTGAACTGGACCAACTGTACATCAACTATACAATACACTGAACTGGACCAACTGTACATCAACTATACAATACACTGAACTGGACCAACTGTACATCAACTATATACAATTCACTGAACTGGACCAATTGTACATCAACTATACAATACACTGAACTGGACCAACTGTACATCAACTATACAATACACTGAACTGGACCAACTGTACATCAACTATACAATACACTGAACTGGACCAACTGTACATCAACTATACAATTCACTGAACTGGACCAATTGTACATCAACTATACAATACACTGAACTGGACCAACTGTACATCAACTATATACAATGCACAGAACTGGACCAACTGTACATCAACTATATACAATACACTGAACTGGACCAACTGTACATCAACTATATACAATGCACTGAACTGGACCAATTGTACATCAACTATACAATTCACTGAACTGGACCAACTGTACATCAACTATATACAATTCACTGAACTGGACCAATTGTACATCAACTATACAATACACTGAACTGGACCAACTGTACATCAACTATACAATACACTGAACTGGACCAACTGTACATCAACTATACAATACACTGAACTGGACCAACTGTACATCAACTATACAATTCACTGAACTGGACCAATTGTACATCAACTATACAATACACTGAACTGGACCAACTGTACATCAACTATATACAATGCACAGAACTGGACCAACTGTACATCAACTATATACAATACACTGAACTGGACCAACTGTACATCAACTATATACAATGCACTGAACTGGACCAATTGTACATCAACTATACAATTCACTGAACTGGACCAACTGTACATCAACTATATACACTATACTGAACTGGACCAATTGTACATCAACTATACAATTCACTGAACTGGACCAATTGTACATCAACTATACAATACACTGAACTGGACCAACTGTACATCAACTATATACAATTCACTGAACTGGACCAACTGTACATCAACTATACAATACACTGAACTGGACCAACTGTACATCAACTATATACAATATGCACTGAACTGGACCAACTGTACATCAACTATACAATATCTTGTTTTTGGAATGGGAATTGGTAACTCTAACCACTCGATGGATCACACTGCAGAACTCTATTCAATATAATTTCACACTTTCACCGATACACTTTAACAAAAAAAACCAGACAAACACAACCAATAAATGAATTTATACTTCAATTATTTATTTCGGCAAAGTCTTCTTTATGAAAAAAAAAATACACATCTAAAACAAAACAAAAAAGTAAATTGTTAAAGACAAACAGAGTTTGACCTTTTGTCATTGTAAGGTCATCTTAGACACCAAAGTTTAATCTGACAATATTAAAGACATCAAAAGTTTTATCTGGAATGACAAGACTAAATCTGACATGAAACAAAAAAAAACCCATGATGCATTGCAGTTTAGGGTGTACTGAAGTTATCAAAAACATTCATTCATCTTTTACTTGTGATGCTTACATGTCTCAAATCTACAATAAAAACACATACATACATAAATAACAAACTCTGGTTGGTGAAATCATACAAAGACGTCAGATGTCAGATACTTCAACACAGAATTTAGACTCAGCTTTTTTGAAAAATGTACAAAGTCATATCAATAGCTGAACATTTGCATTCAATTGTTTTATTTCCCTACTTACAAATATTTTTCCATTTTTATGTTCACCTTCAAGTTAAAAATACAATTATTGTCTATGAATGAAAATATCTAAAAAATATACATTTTGCTTGTCTTGTTTTGCTTGTAAACCCTTGCAAGGTTTTCAATGTTAACTTCAAAAGTTGTGAGAAAGACCCAATCAGTTTTTTAAAACTTGGTATTATGGTAAAGACTTTATATCACGAGAGGAGGAGGTAGGGGGAGGGGGGAGTCAATCTCAATTCTCAAAATGTGCTAGTGATACAGTTTTGCAAATTTCCTGATTGATTTACTCAGAGAGGTAACTGGCATTTTTCTCTCCAAAAGTGATAATAAATAATTCAAATGAAATCAAAAACAACTATTCATGTAGAATTGATGGATTGAAGTAATTTCAGTGAAAAATGAAAAATTGTATCAACTCAAGAATTATTCATTTATTGTTCACTCCCTGATGGAAATCTGTTTTCTAATCTTCATTTATAATTTATTTCATTTAATATATCATTGACAGGCTTTCCTTCACTACACTGCCATAACATCAATGTTAGTAACATTTCTTATCAACCAAAAGGCGTCAATCCTCTCATGTATACACAGTATCTCTTCCTATGTAATTCAATGGAGAGTGCACATATCAAACCTTTGCAATATTTTACCATATCATGCCCTGAAATTTTGTCCAAATATGGTAAGTGGCACACTCATTCACATCTGCTAGCTCAGTGATTTAATTTTGAATTTTTCCACAATATCTTTGTTTTTGAGCAGAAATAATGTTTCACTCTCATTCCATGTGTATATGTGATATTTTTCTATGCCACTATATATGGTAGGTGAAAAGACCTTCACAGACCTGGATATTGGTTTTGCAGACCTCTGTAATACAGTTTATGGGCCCTCCCAAAGTCAGGCCCTTTTGCCATACAGCTTTGGTCTGCAAAACCCATATCTATACAGATTATTACCTGATAACATTGTTCAAAGGAATTTGTAGACTTCCTCATCTACATATGATGAATATATTATACAAGGTTTGTTTTCAATGTTTGTTCTGAGTTGTATATGGATGTTATTGTTTTCATGTCTATCATAGTTATTTCAATATCAGTGTGACTAGACTTAATTATTTGTATTCTTGCAATGTATCCCTATACAGAACACTCTCCATTATTTGTTGGTCTTCAGAGAGTTATGAGAAAGAACGAAAGCACAAGGTTAAACTTAAATATTACCCATTTGTGAGATTTCATTTGGGTTTTCAAAATATTTACACATTTCACATTTAGTTTATGACTGTCTATAGCTGTTGTATTCAGTCAGTTTTATATCATAAAATCACTGGGTGTCTCACACTGAAGTCCCCCTCACCAACGATTCCATCACCTGAGTCTAGTTGACTATCCAAGACCAGTTTACTAACTGTAACATCCCAAAGGCTCCCTAACTTTGGATTTCACCTCTTGGTGTAATACTGACTGTTCAAAACCACATTGCTAGGGGGTACATACCAAAGACTCCCTAACTTTGGATTTAACCTCCTGGTGTAATGCTAACTATTCAAGACCACATTGCTAGGGGGTACATACCAAAGACTCCCTAACTTTGGATTTAACCTCCTGGTGTAATGCTAACTATTCAAGACCACATTGCTAGGGGGTACACATACCAAACACCCCTAACTATGGACTTTTTTGTCCTCATGTAAAGTTGACTTCCAGACAACATTTCTTGGCAATAGATTGCCAAATTCCTCAAACTATGGATTGCAACACCACATTCTTCAACATTGTTTGAGGGTAGACATCCAAGGCTCAATGGATATGCGTTTAATGTCCCTCTTTTCAAACAGTGTGACAAAGATCATTAGGAATACACCTCAAAAACTCGCTAGCCATAGATGTATGTGTCAGTTTCAAGTAGATGATATTATAAGACTCTTCATGTCATCTTCATTGTTACAGCCATGGGTCCACACACCTGGATTCTCTTCAATGATTACAGCCATGGATGCCATGCAGGATCCATTCTACAGAGATTGTCAGGACTATTAGCAGCTGCAACTAGAGTACTCACTTTACTGTCACCACCTTCAAATTGGGCTAGATCTAAAATGAAATGTAGAGAATTGGAAAATCATGTTAAACTTGAATATAAAAGAGACTACATAATTAAGTTTTTCTGCAGTCATTTTCCTGTAAATCAAATCACTTACATTAGCCCTAGGTTAAATTGAAATTAATTAATGACACATAACGCTGAATTGTTACAAGTCCATTACTTTCAAGTTCAATGGTGCATATCAAGTCATTACGGCATAAAATTGACCACTACACAGTTACCATACAATGTCCATGATGATGTTAAATTCATCATCTCTGGGGACAAGCGGTACAGAGAAAGATTACAAGCTGTGTTGATTTGACAGTCATAATGGATACAGATTGTCTCTGGTAGAGTGACTAATAAAGCAGGACTACATGAAAAGATACCGCCACACCATGAAAGATGGCATCCCGGTAATGACTCCAGTTATGATTTAGACAGACAAAACAAGACCCCTGGATCACATCAATCGTAATTGTACATTACGTGTGGAATATACTATGCATGGTAACAAACTTATTTCATGTGGAATGGACCATACATGGTAACAAAGCTCATTTCATTTGATTTCAGTTACGTTAATAATCATTTTATGTCCATAGAAGTTGAAGATTATTTCTATGATGAAATATCATTTGTTTCATTAAAACAATATAAATCATGACTTAATGTAAAATAACGTCGTTTTCATTTATTCAGCTGTTATAAAATGACTGATAAATTTATCAAATAAAGACAGCTGTGAAATTAAAACATCCTATCCTAATAAACAGAATTGAAAAGAAAAACAAAATCCACACATGTGATCATGAAATACAGTCTATCATACCACATGCAAGCCATGTTAAACACATTCAAAGAAAACAATATGGGATTTATACCCTGGTCATTCTATGTTATGATAATGCATGTCTACATCATTCATTCTGCAGAATTCAAATATGAGTCAAAAGTTCAAATTTATCATTAGTCTTCTCAATTTTTTTAAGAGATTAGACTTGCACTTGTATAATTATATTATTTCTCAATATCTGTCTTCTTACTTATGACCTAAGGGGTTTGTCACTTCTTGTCTTTGACTTGAAGTGATAAGGCCCCTTAGGTTACACATATTTGTCTCTACTGACAGAAGAGAAATGTTGAGAATAGCATCTAAATGCAGTGAACGTCTGTGTGTTATCTGAGACAGTGCAGCTGACTAGGTGCATTACAACACAATCAAGGTACTCTAAATACAGTTTTCATTACCAATTAACATCAAGATTGTACATCTTATGACAACATTAACCTTTGCTCTATAAATCATTAAGTATATCTCTGCAGTCCTACGATGGAAATTAAACAACTTCTACCAGGAATAGCTAGTCACTTTCATACAAAGAAAGAAACGACATGAAAATATTCATACTGCATACATAGACATAGTAAAAATACCTTGTTACTTACAAATCATATAGTAGAAGTGACTACTCTATGAAAAGAACCTTGTAAATTAAAAGAATGGAACCCATTACTCTATAAAGGCCTTGTATTAGGAGACCCTACAGGTTTTGTGACTATATCGTTCATGTGTGAACCATATTTTTTTTTCAATCCCAATGTTTTGGTAGAACTTATCCAAATGTACAATAATGGAAAATCATGGATACTGCTAGACAACACTGGGAACAGAGATAATCCTACTCCTAGGCAGAATAAAAATAGAGCTGACATTAGATGCCCAGCAAGGCCTACAGAGATAATCCTACTCCTAGACAGAATAAAATACAGTCAGAAGGAGGACCTGTAGCTGTAAGTGAAATATTAATATCAGAACCCAAACTTACTTTGTAGTCTGGTCATTATTGCTACCACTGCTTTGTTGACCAAGTTGATTAATAACTCACTGTCCATATCCTGAGGTTGTGCTGCCACTGGTTGTTTTTCTTCCTGATTCTGAAATCAATAGAATATGGAAATTTGTTCAAGAGAAAATTGGATAGGTAAATATTTCATAATATGGGTTTAAGAGTTTAGGTATTTATGTATGGACAATCCTTGCAAAGGTGTAAGTTTCTAATAGATGTGGGCAGTCAGGTGAAGTACTTGGGGTTGCAAGTAAAAGGCAAAAATTTATCACTATTTACAAATTCAAATTATGTAAATTGTACAATATATATGCAAATCACTCAACACACAATGAATATGCAAATAATAACTCACATTGTATAAATTGCATCATAATTATGCAAATATTTAACTACCACAATTATGCAAATCACAATGAATATGCATATAATAACTCATTGTATAAATTGCATCATAATTATGCAAATATTCAACTACCACAATTATACAAATCACAATGAATATGCAAATAATAACTCACATTGTATAAATTGCATCATAATTATGCAAATATTTAACTACCACAATTATGCAAATCATATAATGAATATGCATTGTATAAATTACATGATTATGCAAATATTTAACTACCACAATTATGCAAATCATATAATGAATATGCATTGTATAAATTACATGATTATGCAAATATTTAACCACCACAATTATGCAAATCACATAATGAATATCCAAATATAGCAATTAATGCCAGTAAGAGTGTGAATACGAACATGAAGTTTGAGACAGAGATTCTGTCTAACATGTACAGTAGTTGTCATTTGTTCCTCTTTCCCCTGAATTTTATCATTGCAGCTAACCCCTTGTAAGACACTCCCTGGGTATATGTTATCTGTAAGTACCATCTTTCTCTTAAATGTAACACCTGACAGAGCAATGTAAATAGACTGCGTTGGTTTGATATGCTGGACACCATTCACTAGAGATGAAATCATCTCTATTACGAGTACTAGAAATCCCTAAAGAGATAATGGCATGCACTGAATACTAACTCACATCATTTGTACACTTCACATCCACTTTTACCCTTTCACTATTTCTAATTCATCAGACTTCAGATAGCATACAACAAAAGTACAAATTACTTTTTAAATCTGAATCGAGATAAGTAGACCTAAGTTTAAGAGGCTTTTATTGATGGCACACTTCTTTGCATGCCAGACACTTAACACTGGAATCACATTTCCCCTGACAAGGTATATACTACCATGGAGTTTATCTGTCTGTTAAGATTAAATCTCATGGGGTTTCATTAGTATTCATACATCGTTTTTAGTGCAAATACTCTGAATTAGAAGTATTAATACCATGTCATATTTATCAGGTTAGAGCTCTCAAGCATGGAAAGAAAATACTAATGACTACTTTCCTCTCTCTCTCTCTCTGTATGCTAAATTGAAATGTAATTTGCATTTGATGTCTATGTTTGGTTTTTTGTCTTTTCTTTTAATCAGTTTTTTTTTTTACATCATTACTTTCATAATTTAGTGATAGATAACGATACAAATACATTGTGTTAGCATTTATAACTACTTATAACAGATTTTAAATATCATAGTTACAACATTTAACCATAAAATGTTACAAGTAAACTGTTGTAATATTGTTGTCTACCACCTCTGAATTGTTATGACTGCCAATAAGGTGTCCGGGCAGTTATTAGTTTTATGGTACATTTTTGTGACTTTCAACCAGGATTACAACTTTATACGACAACAAAATCAACTCTGATACCGTCCATAAAATACACAATATGTTATTCGAATTCAGAAGAAAGAATTTCATGTTGTTTGATACATGTTTTCTCACTTCCTTTCCAAAGACTACCACTGCAATGTTCTTCTCTTTTCACAGAATATGAATGATGTGAAATGAGTTTCTAAAAGTTTAGTCGTAATGCACATGTTCACTTAAATACTCACTATCACCAGTACAATATACTGCAACTCAGACTCAAACATGGCCACAAGAGGGCGCTCTTCACAATTAGAGTCTCGTTAGAGGTATTGTTGATGAAATGTTCATGCCTGCAGTTAGTACATAAAGCCATATTTGTTGCATTGATATCAATAACACTCTTTCTCATAAATTTCTAACTAAAGCAAAGACCGACTGACAATTCAAGGAATTTTAATCCGTTATAACAATGATGTGATAAAACACTCACCTTTTTGTTCCAGTAGATGATCTCATCTCTAAGTATAGCTCTCAGTAAACTTGGCAGCTTAAAGTTAGGTTGTACAAAACATCGTGCCACGGCTATCATTGAGGCTGTCAGTACACCACTCACTCCAACTGACGTCAAAAACTCAGCAACATTCGGAGTCAAACGGAAAGGTACAGGACGATTGGCATCCAATTCACCTACACACAAAAAAGGAATTTTGTCACTTGCAAATACCTCTTTGCGGTCAAAAATATCGTTATGTAGTATAACAGTCTCTTTTAGAACTTATGTTTATACTTTAATAATTGAATCATTTTGATTCATTGGTGTGCAATTAGTGTTTGAAGTACAAATAATGATAGTTTGTTTCACTGATTCTTACCTGTAGTATCGTCAATATCAAATCTGAAATAAAACACAGACAGTTGTCCACTGTCTTGTCCTATCTGTAGAGTTTCAGGATTGAGACGAGTCAGGTGGAGTACAAACTCTGCAAATCCAAGCAAGGCAAGTTGTAGGGTGCACTGTAAGGGAAATCAAAACAATGAAAAGTTCATGTAAGTTCCTACTTGCTGTCTTAATTTGAAATCACTACTGCAACTATTTACAATGGCAACCAAATATGGCACAAGTTGACATCTGTTAGGTTACAGGAGTTCAGAGGAAAAAACATGATTTTACTATACATTTAGATTGCAATTCATGTGTCTGATGTAATGCTGAATCAAAATCTACCCTTGTAGTCATAATGTTTCATGTGAAACAAATTCAGTTGAAATTTACGAAATTGTCAAAATCTAACTTTAACAGCCATGTATGCAAACACAACTCAACCAGCATAAGACTATACAGTGTATATGTGTATATGTTGTCTTCAGAATATTGACCCAACATTATCATCATCATGTAGTGTGCATGATTTATTTGTTGTTACCTACTATCATGACGTAGGACAGAAATTCACATAATTATGTCTTAAAATGTGAGTATTAAGAATAAGACTGGTGAACACTATCCCAGTGTATGTGTTTTGTACCACAGCTCACTGTAAACCTAACATGTACATGATGGAGACTGACAGCAGGGTTAGGGAGGGCATCAAAGTAGGAAATTATCTTTCTTCACTTTTTCAACAACTTTCATCTGAAAATAGTTCATACAAATATCACTGGAATGCTGTTTTTTTACCTGTTTCCTAAAAGTCCAGTAGTCAGTAGCCCCAGGGAATGTATGGAGAGCCCATTCTTTGAGTAGTCCTCTCGGCACCATGTTGGTCTGTACATCTTTCAGTATATCTCGGAGGACTTGGTGACTAGCCTGTGAACCTCTAGACTGAACAGTAGCCAACCGTTCATAGTACCTTACCACAGGTGAATCGTGCTCTATCTGTTTCTTACAACAACGCTGTCAACAAATGGAACATTTCACTTTCAAAATAATATCAAATCATTCATTTTACATACATGCTTTCTATTAGTGAACTAGAAACATTGACAGTACAAGGACAGAGTAGAAACACATCACAATTTCAAAGAAAAAAAAAGCAAGTACACACATAACAACGATGTACATTAGAGGTACATACATAACAATTGTGCACATATATTAATAAAAATGAAGAAAAAGCCATGGAAATACATCAAGATTTTTGTCACAGTTACAGTCTTATGAGGTGTTTGAAAATTGTTATGTATCACAGAATTTCAAGGTCAGCTGCAAGGTTAGCAAGTATCTTTTATAACCTCTAACACAGTCTGTCATGTGACATTGAGCTACAGTAACATCAGTGTTAAATCAATCATGTGTGACACTAAATGTAGACTACAATTTCAAGGTCAAAGTTATTAATGAAGTCATTAACACTCCACTGAGAGTTCAAGATAGCTAGTATAGTCATTTATTGTCCACCGAGGGTTGAAGTTTAGTAGTATTTTACTGTCCACTGAGAGTTCATGATTATACACATCCCACCGGAGTCAATGGATTTGTACTTTATGGGATGTGAACAACTTAATGACTTTATAGTGATGTTGATGTTTAATAGTCTCCATGGAAACATAACTTGAGAGGCAAATTTGTATAAATGAGTTGAAAGACCAGCTCACATAACCTTCCCATCTTCAAAACATAACCCAATGTACAATTTATGTACAAGACAGAACTCAAACATCACATAATGTACAATTTATGTACACGACAAAACTCAAACATCACATAATGTACAATTTATGTAAAAGACAAAACTCAAACATCACATAATGTACAATTTATGTAAAAGACAAAACTCAAACATCACATAATGTACAATTTATGTAAAAGACAAAACTCAAACATCACATAATGTACAATTTATGTACACGACAAAACTCAAACATCACATAATGTACAATTTATGTGCACGACAAAACTCAAACATCACATTAATGTACAATTTATGTACACAACAAAACTCAAACATCACATAATGTACAATTTATGTACATGACAAAACTCAAACATCATGTAATATACAATTTATGTACACGACAAAACTCACACATACTTCAAACCTAATAAAAATGTCTTGAGTTCATAATTTTAGAAAAATATTGGAAAATAAAGTTAGAAATGTAGTACAATGTAGTAGCTACTTACTGAGGTAAAATAAGCCAGAAATTTACAGCAAGCTGGTTTTTTTTTTTAATTTGATTACTAGTATAATCTGTAAGGTACACTGACAGGGTGCCCTCACACATCAGACGAACACTGACAGGGCGCCCTCACACATCGGAGCAAGACCAATGACGGCTGAGTGACTCAACATATCTTACAGTCAATTACTGGTTCTACAGCCAGAATATTAGACAAGTTCTACATTCATTTAGCATGAAGTATACATTAACTGAATTCAGGAATTATTATGACTATTCACCTGTTTGTAGATATCCATTAACGAAATAGATGTGGGATTATCCTCCACTAATCTCATCTGTGGTGAGACTGCAATTACCCTGGGTACCGTAAAATATAAATGACGCTTGGCAGTTTCCTGTAGAAGTAAAGAACACATCATTGTTACACAAACACAGAATGTATTCTCTTTTTAAACTGGGAGGATATTTCATAGAATACATGTATGTTGTGTCAAAATATGAAATTAATAACACAATTCTGTTTTCAAGGAAGATATTAAGGGTCAGTTTGCCACTGAAGTGTTTTAAGTTTTAGCAAATTATAGAGTAAAGAGTACGAAGCTTTCTACGATTCAAATCATAAATTTGATAAAATAAATGAACATATCTTACCTTTCTCTTGATTAGGAAGTGGTTTAGCATTCTAAGTAGTTGTAGAACTCTCTCTTCTCTCCGTGATTCATTCAGACAGCCATCATTGACCACTAGATACGGGTAGATCTAGGAAAGACACAAAATAATGAATTAATGAAGTTGTTTGCTTAAAAAATCCTACCACTGTTGAACTTTATGAAGTGAAAGATAATATCAATGAAAAAACTTTACAGTTCACGTACAATTAATTGGTATATGTACATCTATCTATAGCTTGATTAACAATGACATTTTTTACGTAAGTGGACGATAAATTAAACACCACACAAACATACACACATGCTCACTTGAAAAGATACATCATACCAATTTGTACAAACACATGAAAACAGACCAACTGACAGCATATTGATGTTCACAAACAGAGTGATAGAGACAGAAAGATCACACACACATAGTCAGAAAGACTGAAATAAACCCTTTAAATCTACTTGATCATCTAGCTCAAACTAGTTCAAACCACTAAGATATAGACATGAGATTTCTTACCTTGCCATTTTGTCCTCTAATATAGAGTCGTCTTGCGGCTGTGTTGTGTTTCTGTACAATATCTACTTTAGGCATAAACCTGGCTATCCTAACATAGTAGTGACTGTGTTTGGGTAGCAGAAACTCACCAGGAAGGTCTATCTCTGCTGTTTGCATGGAGAAATTACTCAGGAAACGGCATTTCTCCTCTATTAAGAATGACCTGTTTGAATATAAAATATAAAACTTCAGAATAACAGACAAGATACAGTCTAACAATGATAGCAAGTTTAATGTCAACACTGGTTAGACTTCATCCTTTTAAAGGGCTTCAAAACATTAAATCTTGTATGTACTTGCACCAACACCTCATTTCAAAGAAGACATGAACTTCAATTTTTTCCACTGCATCACATCATTATCCTGCAGCTATTCTTTGCTTGCACACATTTTTCACACCTAAATCACTGAATGTCTAAAAAAAAATGCTGCTTGAATAAATAGGTGATGATTTGCCTGTATGAAGTTTTTCTTGTATCTGGATCTGTTATTCCTTTTTTATATAACATTATTGATTTGATAATTTACACAACTAAGTCACAAACACATCTGAATACATAATTCTCTTACTTTGGCAGTAGTTTTGTCTTGGCTTCCAGTATTTTGATCCACTTTTTGAGCTTGGCAATTAAATTATGTAACTTCATGGATCCTGGCAGTGTGAAATCAAAGTCAGTAGTAAACTGTCCCTTCAATCTTTGGAATACTGGGTCCTGTGCTGTAGCTTGAGCTCTCCTGGCCAATGATTCCGATGCTGAACTAGAAAAAGTTGTAGCCACACTGGAAACGTTCTCTATACCCACACCAAATGTACTGACTAATTTCTTTACAAAGTTTAGAGTATGGGGTGTCACTTGTGCTTCTGCCACTGGTGATAAAAGAAAGTTGGTTAGTATTTTGGAGTTGTATTTATACCTAGCATTATCTACCCATCCTTAAATGTCTACAACATTGTTACATAACCAGTGTAATTATAGCACGGTTACACGCAGGCTGGACTTAGTGTAGTGTAATTCTCTCTTTTTGTGTACATTTCCTTCTATGTGTGCAAAGTGTTGTGAAAAATATCACTTTAGTTTAAGATACAGGTGTATTTGAGGACACCCCCCCCCCCACCCCCACCCACTTGGTGGTGTCTTTTTTGTGTACATTCCTTCTATGTGTGCGGAGTGTTGTAAACATTAGCATGTTGGTTTAAAATACTGGTATATTTGAAGAAGTCATTGTTCCCACCCCCACCCCTCCCCCTCCCAGGCTGTTACATCTATCCAACTCATCATTTGAAACTTCTCACTAGTGTGTGTTGTGGGTACATTTATTTCACATATGTAGCAAGTACGTTTATTTCAAATCCAGCCATGTACATTCCTATTGTATAAAGAGCAGAATTCCATTTACACTGTTTTCAATCAAATTTATCACTTTCCCTCTGCTTCTTTGTCTTATTTCTGTTCATACACTTACCAGCTCCTCTGTTTTCAAAGGCAACAGCCTGACACTTAGCCAATGCTTGTCTTAGCTGTCTTAGGACCTCCTCATACCAACTCTCTCTGAACCATACCATCTATAGAGATGACAACAACAAAAATACAAAGATTGAAATTTGAACTTTTAATATAGCCCATGTGTGTTCCTACATGTTAGTTTCACTTTTAATTTCCCTTTAATAGATATATCACAACTACTATTTTAAAGATAGGATTGGAATAGAACATTTTTTTGTAAAAATAATATAGAAATTTTTTGATTTCCTAAAAACTGTAAGAGAGAACTAATAGCAGACTGGGCATTGAGCTGAGAAGCTAAATTGAGTGTTTATAACGATAATTCTTCTCTTCCCCAGAATCCCCTACTTCATTTTCTATGATCTATACTACCTGTTACCTTGTTGACTTACCTGATCTACAATACCTTCCAATGATGACAACAATGGTGGATGAATATCTCTCTGCATGTGCATTATCCGACTACATCTCCACATTGGTGCAGTGGCTCTGATTGGACCAGGATCTGATGTACCCCCTGCTGACTGACTTGCTGACTGTGAGGCAGATGGTTGAGCACCCTCTACGGTTGAAAAATGACAGTGTGCATAAAGTATTGTGAGTTGTAATGGGCTTTGCTATTCAATGAATTGACATTTTACTTTGATGATTACTTTTAAAATATGCATCATGGAATGTCTTTTTACTATATGTAAAATCTCTAATTCAATGTTTTGTTTGTTACAGCTTTCTATATGCTTATTTTCATGACTAAGACATTGCTTGTATATACATCAGAATGATTTCAGTTTTTCTTTCACGGGGACAAAAATCCTCAGCACAACTGCAAAAAAACCACTACTACACAGAACCCTGAAGTATCTACCATACCGTGTGCACCTGCTACTGTGTTAGCAGTTGATGCTGTTACTGTTGATGTGGCATCTGTAGCAGCTGAGGTGATGAGTTGTGTTGCTGTTTGTGTGCCTGGCAGTGTAGTAGGAATAGCAGCAGTACCAAGACTAGATGTCGTAGTAATTGTTGCTGGTGTAGAGGCAGTGGTAGCTTCTGTAGTTTCACCTGCTTTAAGACTTCCTCTAACAGGGAGGTTGGCTGCTAGAGACGCCTCTCCACTCTTATCTACAACAGAACAGATCACACAATTGTCAATTACTCTGCAGCAAATCAATCATGTGGTGATGTACAGTAATACACAACTAACAAATCACCTAAACACACACATTCTTATGTGTAGCAATCACGTTGTCATTGCTATGGGTATTGGATACATATACACACAGAGGGACACAAATACAGCCATACACATGGGTATGCATGAACACATATATACACAAGCACACACACAAATACATCCACATGTATGCACACTCACACTCACACACATATATGCATATATGTGTATCCCCATCCACACCCTACACACACACACACACACACACACACACACACACACACACACACACACACACACACACACACATACACACACACACACACACACACACACACACACACTTACATCTTTCCCTCTGTTCAATCTTCAAAGTAAGATACAAAGTCCTTATAGGGAAGTAGACAGCCTGTGGATACACTTTACCCACTTGTCCCAGCAGTGTCAGAATAAGTCGACCTTCACTACGAATCAAACAAGTCAACAGCTGGGGAATCCTAACAAGTGAACAGACATTAGTAAATTAGTTTACAAATTGTAAAATCAACACTAAAATAATATACAAGTGTCAAAACATTAACACATACTGTCATGATACCAAATGGATCACTGAAAATACATTGGTTTATCAAACACAATATTAAAACAATGTTTTCCAAATGTCTCCATGACGTGTGTGACACTTCTACGTTCATCATAGATAGATAATCACTACTCACCATGGCAACCACTGTATTGGTGGAACTCCAACACAGTATTTGTCTACGGCCTCGGCAAGACTGGACTTGTCATCGTCATAGGTGAGTAACCATAACACTTTGGCTAAGTACTTCCTGGATTTACTTTCATTTTGATGACGACATGCATGGAGGTAACATGTGATGGCATACACACCATAGTTGATTTGTCTATGGGATTGAACAGACATACAAAACATGTATATCAACATAAAATAAATATTAAGGATACAGAGACGGTAATACCACAACCTATTATTTAATGTCATGTGAGCAAATATCCACTAAACATCCAAAAATTCAAATTTGATGATATTCAGTATACAACTGCATCCCCATCTCTTTTACACATATACATCCACATTCACACTCCAACTAGGTTACATTGATTGGTTGCCAGGGGCAACATGGTGACATAATGATGAGTTTGTGAATCAACTACGGCCTGGTAATTACTTTTACAAATGTGGTACTAACACTATCACTATGACAACAAACAAATTTATGACTACAACCGCTTACCTATCCTTAGTTTCTTTGGTGAACAATAATTCCAGGTAATCTCCCCACAGAGCCCAAGCTTTAACCAAGGTATCATGCATCTGGACTGCAGCTGAGAAGGCTTTGTTAGCTTCTTCAGATCTAAGGCAAATAAGACATACAGAATTTGACTCAAGATTCTTACATTATCACTGTACCAGTCCATTTATTATAAATTAAACTATTAGATATACATATATATGAATCAAATCTAAGTAACTATAACTGATACTCAAGATTTGCTAAAAGGCTTTTCTTACTTTTTCACAACACCAGATCATTTATCATATATAAGCTTTAGGTGACCACAACATACAAAAGTGTTCTCTGGTTTTGCAACAACAACTAACAGTTTCTCAAACTATTTCAGGTCATTTTCAACTCATATCCTACAGGACTATTGGATATATCATGAGTGACATTTCTTTGTGTTCATCCAGTATTATACAACAACTAAAATTTACAGATTTACACACTTCAAAAATTCCTGCAAACATTTTCAACGTTATAGATATATATACAAATTGTACAAAAACTACAAGTATATAGCCTACATCTGACTTCTTGTTGGGTGTAAGTTCACATGAATTTAATACAATTCATACATTGTAGTCAGGATCACATTGACAACAGAGAAATGACAACTGCAGACAAAAGTACCAAAATTCAGGTTGAATACTTACCTTCCAACCTGTGATAAAAACATTCCTTTCAAAGCATAGAACTCAGCTGTCATTTCCTTAGTGAAATATTTCAAGTTGGTGGACTCTATCACTTCTAAGCCCTCTTGGAGTTCATTTTTACCCATAGTACCAGCCATCTGGAGATAACACTTGACTTGTTGACGGATTTTTTGGAAGCAATCCACTATGGGAACACTGGGTATTGTATGAATACTGCAAAGTAATAATACCAGTATATTAAGTTTTACCAATACTATTACAAGTAGGGTGGTTTTCTTGTAATTCAAATTGTGTTGTACATGAAAGTGTTTTTGAAAGTCACACACTGTTTTTTGTAGTGTCCAGAGGACTATGTTTATCTCCTCTTCTTTATAATCATGTTGAGTGTTGACTATGAGATTACTTGTAGGTTTTATCAGTACAGATAATCATCATCTCTAACTTGCCTCGACAGTGACTAAGGAAAACAGCTGTATATTATATTAAATGTACAATTCACACAATGACTATATTTATTTATTTATTTATGTACGTATGTCTGTCAAAGTGTTGAGGGTGCTCTGTGTGTGTGTGTGTGTGTGTGTGTGTGTGTGTGTGTGTGTGTGTGTGTGTGTGTGTCTGAAGTATGACATCAGTATGAACCACAAGGGGTCTATAACTAAACCAAACAAATCCCCCAAATATATCATCAATCTTACCGACTAAGCCAATCTAGACATGTCCCTGTCAAACCCTGTTTTCTTGCTATCTTGCCGTAGTGAATAATGGACTGGGCTGATGCATGAACTCCTAGCATGGAATGACTGGAAGATTGCTGTAGGACAGGAAGACAGTACAACAGGATATCATTAACATTGTCATCTAGAAATGATAAAAACCTTATCAACAGATAAAATTGTCCTTGAAGGTTATATTTATTAATGTCTGTATGCCTCTTTTTCATCAAGTAAAAATTTCAATTTTATGAATAGTACTGAAATTCTGTTTACCAGGCAAAATGTGCCTTTCCCACGGTAAAACATTTACAAAGCTTTCTCCAAGTCAATTCAAACTTCCTCCACTGAAATGTCTGAAAAAATCACAACACTTGAAAAACATTTGAAATGACAGTTCACAGAGTTTATAAAGCCTTGTGATTAATGTATCAAATCTTTGTGTAAAATTAATAATTTTTAAAATAACTTCCTTCTGAGTCTAAGGAAGGGAATGCAGTGTACATACTGGGTCATGTTGTGAGTCTAAGAAAGGGAATGCAGTGTACATACTGGGTCATGTTGTGAGTCTAAGAAAGGGAATGCAGTGTACATACTGGGTCATGTTGTGAGTCTAAGAAAGGGAATGCAGTGTACATACTGGGTCATGTTGTGCATGGTTTTCATAAGATGACACTATAGTCAGATAGTGATGTTGTCTCCACATAAAGATATCACTCCAATGGGACAGGTCATCAGACACCATGGGAAGGCGATTCCTATAAAACAAAGATGATACAGTTCCAATCTGATAAATCCATAGCACTCTCAGAAGCAACTTAAATTGAAAGTTTATTTAAAGTGAATCCTTCCATTCTCTAGTCAATGTATGATCACACAGGCTGACAAGCTCTGTACATCAAACCAAACGTACCATGCTCAACTTATTTGCATACAAGTATACAGGCACACTAACACTAGTAACAGCCATATTGGTACACATATTTTGTATACAAGTGTAGAGCTAGTAATCTCTGAATTAATTTACCCTAGCCACTATAGGCACACTAACACTAGTAACAGCCATATTGGTACACATATTTTGCATACAAGTGTAGAGCTAGTAATCTCTGAATTCATTTACCCTAGCCACTATAGGCACACTAACACTAGTAAGTAACAGCCATATTGGTACACATATTTTGCATACAAGTGTAGAGCTAGTGATCTCTGAATTAATTTACCCTAGCCACTATAGGCACACTAACACTAGTAAGTAACAGCCATATTGGTACACATATTTTGCATACAAGTGTAGAGCTAGTGATCTCTGAATTAATTTACCCTAGCCACTATAGGCACACTAACACTAGTAAGTAACAGCCATATTGGTACACATATTTTGCATACAAGTGTAGAGCTAGTAATCTCTGAATTAATTTACCCTAGTCACTTACCTCCATGTTTTCACAATAGCTTTCATATCATGTATACTATTATTTCTTCCAATATTTGCTGACTGCAATCCCTGATGAATCTGAGCTGCTTCTTGGAGTTCTATAATTCTCTGAGCAGCCTAAAAAGATGAACAAAATTGGTGTCAAATTTATGAAATTTCTTCATTGCTGTATATGTCAAGGAATGTGATTCAAGAATGTGTTCATATGCAGTACAATCACTTGATTATTTGTATTCTAGAAGTCGACTCCTGATTGGCTGGCTAATGCATACTGATGTATGTGCCCTCAGCCAATCAGGAAGACTAGTACACATACTGTTGTATAAATATGTACAAATAGGCAACAGCAATGTATTCATAACTGTAGCAGTGGTGTGTGTATATGTAATACAACCATGGTATTCATACCTGTAGCAGTGGTGTGTGTAAGTGATAAAACCATGGTATTCATACCTGTAGCAGTGGAGTGTGTATATGTGATACAACAATGATATACATACCTGTAGCAGTGGTGTGTGTATATGTGATACAACCATGGTGTACATACCTGTAGCAGTGGTGTATGTAAGTGATACAACCATGGTATACATACCTGTAGCAGTGGTGTGTGTATATGTGATACAACCATGGTATACATACCTGTAGCAGTGGTGTGTGGATATGTAATACAACCATGGTGTACATACCTGTAGCAGTGGTGTGTGTATATGTAATACAACCATGGTATTCATACCTGTAGTCATGGTGTGTGTATATGTGATACAACCATGGTATACATACCTGTAGTCATGGTGTGTGTATATGTAATACAACCATGGTATTCATACCTGTAGCAGTGGTGTGTGTAAGTGATACAACCATGGTATACATACCTGTAGCAGTGGTGTGTGTAAGTGATACAACCATGGTATACATACCTGTAGCAGTGGTGTGTGTATATGTAATACAACCATGGTATACATACCTGTACCAGTGGTGTGTGTAAGTGATACAACTATGGTATACATACCTGTAGCAGTGGTGTGTGTATATGTGATACAACCATGGTATACATACCTGTAGCAGTGGTGTGTGTAAGTGATACAACCATGGTATACATACCTGTAGCAGTGGTGTGTGTATATGTAATACAACCATGGTATACATACCTGTAGCAGTGGTGTGTGTATATGTGATACAACCATGGTGTACATACCTGTAGTAGTGGTGTGTGTATATGTGATACAATCATGGTATACATACCTGTAGCAGTGGTGTGTGTAAGTGATACAACCATGGTATACATACCTGTAGCAGTGGTGTGTGTATATGTGATACAACAATAGGTAATCTTCTCCATTCTTTGATAGCTTGACTACTTGACATTTCAACCAGGCGTTCAATCTAAACAGAGTAATACATAAATCAACATAATTTCCTGCACAAGAACAAAAACACAAAAACAGTAAAGTGTTTGATTGATCCAGTCTTCATTTCATAAAGATGTTGGCCTTAACAATTAGAAATGAGAGATTATGCTTACTTCAAATATACAGGAGAAAGCTAAAACATACTAGTATTCTATTAATTACATGCGATCAGAAATATTTCAATCTCTTGCAGACCCTCAGTTTATCATTAGTAATCTCCCTCTCTCTTGTACTCACTCACTGACTCACTCACTCACTGACTCACTGACTGACTAATTCACTGACTGACTGACTGACTGACTGACTGACTGACTGACTGACTGACTGACTGACTGACTTACCAGATTGAGGTGGTGTTCATCAGGATGACAGATGGCAAGATATCCTCGGTACATATTGACTTTCCATGCTAGTTCTCTTGGACAACTCAACTCAACCTTCATGAAAAATATAAATCACAAAATTAAGTCAACATGCCAAAAATATAAGATATGTTTGTTTAAATCTTGAATCATGGAGTTTGTATGAATCACTATACCTATTACCCCTACAAGAAAAGGGTAAAAACTTTGCAAAAAAATACCCAAATTTTCAAAAATGTGGTACATATAATGAATCATATAATGTTATAACACATAATGATGAACTTAATGATTGGAGTAGAAACACAGGCAAAACCGACTTATCATAAAAAAACTCAATATTTCAACCTGAGAGCCCTGTGGTCACCAATACTTTATATTGTCACATATTTAGTATATAACATTATCACAAATCTCAATACCTGAAAGAGAATTTTACTGCCTATAGGCATGTCATGAACTTAACAATGTTTAGATTTCTTGGTTGACATCATTACACCGTTCACTGCATTACTGTATGAGTACATGAGAATAAGTCAACCTTCTCGTCCTATTTTCACCCTCTAGCATGAAATACAATACTACTGCAGGTACTGAGAATTGTCTTTTTATTGAATCTAAGCCAATTATACCATTACATGCCAATGTATGTATTGACAGATTCAAAGACTTGTATTACTGCTAACTTAAAGTTACAATACAAATGAAATATCTCTGAATCTATCTTACCACAAGTACCAATCGATATGGTTTGTAAGGTATGCCATGGCAGGGCACCCTCACACATCGGTCAACCCCTTTCATGAGTAGGCCAGTGAGGGCGGTGTGACAGAACACATCTTACAGTCTACAATCTATCATTCTATATAAGATTTTATTCCCTTACCTGAGCTAATGCTTCTTTCATAACTGACCAGTTTGGTACCCTCCACGCACTCTCCAGTACTAGATGTGGGTTGGTATGCCCTTTAGCATTCCCATAATCCATCAATAGATCCCACTGACTTAGCTCCTTAGAACACTTGATCCAGTGGTCTTCCCATAGTTTGTATTCCGGGAATACAGCTGGGGACGCTGGCCGAGAATTATGTTCTGTTCTGGCTTTACTCATGGCCTGCAAAACATTAAGTTCAAGTTGATATTAAGGGTACAAATGGATAAGGCAGGTGACAAGTATAGCATGTGAAGTCTAAGAATAGGACTGGTGGACATCAGGCTAAAACCTGCTTTGTGATTGGTAGACAAGCGTATGTATTTCAGGGAAAAGCTACCTTAGCCATTCAATTGATGTATAACACAATAGATTTGTTTAATATGTAGAAAACACACATGTACTTTCCTTTATTTTGAAAAAGTTCTTTTACCCAATAAAAGTAACGGTAACCTGCTTTAAATTTGTTCAGCAAAAAACACAAGCAACGCATCTAGGCATGAACTACTCCGGATGTCAACTTTCATTAGATTAACACTGATGAAGGGTCATCCCCACACACACAGACACACCCACCCACACAGACAAACACAGACAAACAGACACACCCACCCACACCCACACCCACATCCACACACACACACACACACACACACACACACACACACACACACACACACACACACACACACACACACAGACTTACCACTTCATATGCACCCTGTGCCTGTTCAAAGAATCCCTGTTGTTCATACGCTATAGCTGTAGCAGTCTCTGGTAATTTACATCTCTTCTGCCATAAACCAGCCCACATGTCTTCCTCTTGAAGTAATTCATATAACTCAGACAAAGAATCCAAAGTTTCCTGAATATCAGACACAAACAATTCAAGAACAGGTATAAAAATGTTGTACAAATCACTCACCTTTCAAACTTTAGAATTGGTCAAATTACAGCAATCTAACTAAGGGATAGAATCTATTTTTGCTGACAATGATTGGAATCTAGGAACATACAAAGAACAGCCTCAAATACCAATAAATTCACTATGGGCAAACATATCATGACTATTTAAGTAGTTTTTCTGGACTATGGTGATGTTGAAGTTTTAATTACAGTGAAAGATATATTCAAATAGCTGTAGAGAAAGTTGATATCATCCATATATGTATAACTATAAGAGCCAGTAATCAAGACCTGCAGTATTGTCAAAGCTATGAGTCTACTATCATAACTCACCAGTTGTGGGGGTACTATAGATTCGCTATGAGTCTACTATCATAACTCACCTGTTGAGGGGGTACTATAGATTTGCTATGAGTCTACTGTCATAACTCACTTGTTGAGGGGGTACTATAGATTTGCTATGAGTCTACTGTCATAACTCACCTGTTGAGGGGGTACTATAGATTTGCTATGAGTCATTGTCATAACTCACCTGTTGAGGGGGTACTACAGATTCGCTATGAGTCATTGTCATAACTCACCTGTTGAGGGGGTACTACAGATTCGCTATGAGTCATTGTCATACTTAACTGACCAGTTGAGGGGGTACTATAGATTCGCTATGAGTCTATTGTCATATAACTCACCTGTTGAGGGGGTACTACAGATTCGCTATGAGTCTACTGTCATAACTCACCTGTTGAGGGGGTACTATAGATTCCTGATCATAGTATTCACTGGCAGCTCTAGGTCGTAATGGTGCACTGAAACCACTGTCAACTGCATTCTGTTCCAACATCAGTGTACTTCTGTGCCATAAATTATGAGTCTTACCCAAATACTGAAAAAAAGTGAATTTTATAAATCATGTTTTCAACACCAACAATCTCATAATCTTGTGATTTCAAAATGGCGATCCTCAAAAGTCATTATGAATTTTCCTTGCTGTCAAGCTTTAGACATCTCATCAAAAGCACAGTTTGGATACTTAAGTGTTCATAGTGCATTCTCTTATTTACAATCGTTTGCATTCACTGTGAGATGACATCGCTGTTTGTGCCTTTCTCATCAACAATACCCTCCTGATGGTAGACTTCCCTTTAGCTTTCAAAAACAAACATTGACAGAGCTAGACTGACACGACATACCTTGAGAACACAGGGTCTGATTGGTATAGCAGGTAGACAGTGAGATATAGATTCTACAAAGCTATTGATGGAACTTGGTTGACATTCCCTCTGATGTTGGTGACTACCACTACATAGGAATGGTACAATTTCAGCAGCTAGACCCTACAGGACAGAAATCACAAGAAAGTCTGAATTACTAGTATAATGGTCAATTTAAACTGTCACACAAGAAGAAATATGAGTGTTTATATCAGAGTATCACTTATTTTATAAGGACTTTCAATATACTAATGATCACACTTGGTGATGTGGCATTAAATACATAAATTGTTTATCTGCTAAAATAAAGTGGGTCCAAAATGTGAAGCAATGTCTACAAATAGCATTGACAATATATCGATCCTCATGACTTGTTATCAACACCTACCATTTGTTGTCTGTCTGTCAGTATCTTCCACAGTCTGGGAAATAAATCCATCCAGAGTTGATGAGACAATTCAGTACTGCTATGGCACAGCTGGGACAAGGCTTTCAGAAATGATATCGTCTATGGGAAAAAAAACATTGAAACAATGGGTTAGTATGACATTCTGATAAGGTACAGGAACTTAACAGAGTGAGAGCTTTCAGAAACAAAACTCTCTGAAGTAAAACACTCAATCAACTGGTGTACCCAATACAAACAATTAGGAACTCATATTATGTTTTGCTACATTTACATCAAGGTGTTTTCCACAAGGGATCTATCAAGGTTCAAAACCTTCCTGTTTCATAATCTATTTTGGCTTTGATCAAAAAATCCATTGCCAAACTTTGTCAGTGTATTCACTACACAGCTATCATTTTGACCCCTGAAGAACACTGCATCATACAAAATTACTAGTCTGAGTTTGGAATAAATCTTTTTTGAATGACAAAACAACCAACTTAAAGTTACAACATTGCTTTCATGATATAGTAATGACCGACAGGGGTGTCATAGGTCAAAGGTCAAACACATACCTTAACATCTCTCATGGATTCAACAAACTTTGCATGTCTTGTTATCAATGATTGTAGCTGTTGTTTGGGATCAATAGTGGTCTTGTGAGATTGGTGTGCATGGGATGCAGTCACTGTATCTGTACTACCTGTCTCTTGGTGTGACAGTTCAACATCTATTTCAACATCCTGTGAAGATTTAAATGGAAACAATAAATGATCAGACAATGTTACTACAAGTAAATGTCTTGGAATGAAATGGGTTTTATGTATGTATCAGTTAGACCCCTTCCGCTATCCCATTTCTTGATAATTCACATCCTGACAAATTTCTTATTGTGTATAAAGCTTCACCCTATCCAGTCCTTTTGTCATTTGATAACATTTGTTTCATTTTACAGTATTTATTGTTTTGATCCATGGTTAACACTGGTCTTCAAGTGTACATGTATGTGTGTACAATAGTTCTAATTTCACACAGACAGACAGACAGACAGACAGACAGACAGACAGACAGACACACACAAACACACACACACACAGAGACAGACAGACAGACACACACACACACACACACACACACACACACACACACACACACACACACACACACACACACACACACACACACACACACACACACACAATGATAATGATATCAGATCACTAAGTTACTCTTTCTACTTATACTAGTAAAACAACTCAATTCCTCTTACCTCTTCTCTATGTGTATCAATACTCTCTACATCCATGGGTTCTTCTTTGATTTTACTGGCTATACTGAAGGCTTCTCTGTCATGACTGTCAGCTAGGTTGATGACTGACATAATGGCTGGTAGCAGATGACAGGTTGATGAACTAGTAATGGTGACACCACTCACCCCAACTGCCATTATCAACTATCAGGCAAAAATCATACAATGATAAAATTAAAAAAAACTCTAGAGGAGAGTTAAATAATGTCACTCCTGACATTCAAAATAAAATTTTGTGCTTGCATCATAAATACAAAATAAGTTCTAAACTAGTTTTATGCATACCTCTATACACTGTTTAATCCAAAAATGTGTCCCCATGGCCTCCCAATTCTGAGAACAAGTCACATACAACAACCTTTCATACAGTCGACGTCTCATACTGCTATCAAAGACCTGCAGTTAAAAAAACAGAAATGTCAATAATTGCAAACAACAGAGTAGAAAATAAAGTCTGGTTCTGTTTCTCAAAATTTGTAAGAAGGCTGGTAAAATCCTCATGACAGTGATAAATTGATACCATTGAAGTTCTAGGGTCGTGTTTAGGTAGGAAATATTGGATCATAAATATAATTAAATAGAAAATCAAGGTCTTGCTACCTCTAAACTATGAAAGACTGGTAAAATCAAGGTCTTGCTACCTCTAAACTGTGAAAGACTGGTAAAATCAATGATACAGTGATGAATTGCAAAACTCTTTTTGTTTTGGATCGATGCTGAGTCAAACGTATAATAGTAATACATATAAAAATTTAGAAAAACCAGAATATAAGATTTCACTATAATTCATGTCAATGCTATTTATTGACTTAAAATCTCTGACTTCATCCTGCCAACAAAATCTACATTTGATAGTTTATAAAATGACACAGTAAATCTTGATATATTTTATCCAATGTGATACTCACATCAAAGAACTTTTCTCTGATATGGGGTTGGTTACATCGTAAACCTCCCAAGAATGCTGGCTCAAGCTTAGCAGTTAATTCCGTCCCAGTCAAGCTGTCATCTCTATAAACAAACAAACAAACAAACAAACCTAATATGTTTAAAGTACAGATACAAATACAGTCTAATGAATTCATAATATCAAATGATGGGGAGGAGGTGGAGGGGGGGGGGGCACAAAGAAACTTTTTAGCTGCACAATTAACTTTTAACCTTCCAAGGAGAATACATCATAAAAGCTCTTGATTCAGCATCATTTATTTATAAGGTGACACCTAGCTGTCTAATGATCAACCAAGTTGTACAAGAACTGATTCCAGCTTTAACGACAAGATTAACAAACATAGTGTTGATAGCACTGTAGCATAACTAAATTGGATAACTGTCATACTCTCATTTTATATCTCCATTGTCTTACCTCTGCACTGACATTGAGGCAATGCCAATCACTAGTTTTAGCTCACATACCTGTACACATACTAGTTTCAACTCACATACCTGTACACATAGTGGTTTTAGCTCACATACCTGTACACATAGTGGTTTTAGCTCACATACCTGTACACATAGTGGTTTTAGCTCACATACCTGTACACATAGTGGTTTTAGCTCACATACCTGTACACATACTGGTTTTAGCTCACATACCTGTACACAGTAGTTTCAACTCACATACTTTTACACATAGTAGTTTCAACTCACATACTTGTACACATAGTGGTTTTAGCTCACATAACTGTACACATAGTGGTTTTAACTCACATACCTGTACACATAGTGGTTTTAGCTCACATACCCGTACACAGTGGTTTTAGCTCACATACCTGTACACATAGTTGACAAGTTCAAGGAACTGTGCATTCAAATCGAGATCATCAGGAAATCTTTTCTCCACATACTGCATCATTTTCACCAACAGGATAGATTTCTCTCGTATGGATGGAGACTGGTTGATAGCTATGGGAGTCTAACCATCAAAACAAACATAACATGTCACGTTAAATTCTGTGCCTGTAATGGTAAGACTTATAATAACTAGTAATGCTAATACTAGACTATGTATATGTATGCATTCTCTGTCAGTTTTATATACAGAGTAAAGTGTTTTTAGTGACATCCTTTAATAAATACCACATTTTAAACAGATTGTACTAGGACTGGGGTAACCACTTCAAGAACTATTTTTTCTTTAAATGTATTTGAAAAAGCCCTGCAATGTTGATTCTTATTGTTTCATATTTACACATTTTGAACAATCTTTAACTTTTTGTACTACTGAGATGATAATAATAAAAATATAAAACTATTCATATCAATTACTGTTTTTTCATATACACACATATTTCATGTTCATAAATAAGGTATTCATCCAGGTCATGTGATGTCCTCATGTTCCAGGTCATGTGACATCAGGAGTGAACAAATCCACTGGTCCTGGGTTCGGGACTAGCAATTTTTTTGGGCGGACCACACAAATTTTACCTTGTCTGGTCTGTTGGACCAGTACCTTACTGTTAATAACTATGTTAAACAGTCGTCTGAATAAACAGATTCATAGGTAAGATTTAATGTCTCACATTAGCAGGACCTGGGACCACTAATTCTTTCAGCAGGACCATTGGATTTTTTAAGGTACTGGTCCGGGGACCACCAGTTCACAAAATAATTTGTTCACCCCTGGACATGCAGTCACATGACATTTTACAAATATGGCAGAGATTGCTAGAGTCTGCTATTACCTTAACTTTGATCCAGTCTTCTACCATTTTAGTGATAGCTTTGAGTACTTTAGGTTCAGGAGATTTTTCTATAAGTAGTATCAATATCAGCTGGATAAAGTTACGTCTCATTTCACTACTCATCACACCAACTCTATTCTTGACAAGGTCCAAACTGACGATGAGCAGTTCACTAGTGACTGTGAAATCAATGACATAGTACACACATTGTCAATACTGCCCTTAAATCAATGACATAGTACACACATTGTCAATACTGCCCTTAAATCAATGACATACTACACACATTGTCAATACTGCCCTTAAATCAATGACATAGTACACAGATTGTCAATACTGCCCTTAAATCAATGACATAGTACACACATTGTCGATACTGCCCTTGAATCAATGACATAGTACACAGATTGTCAATACTGCCCTTAAATCAATGACATAGTACACACTTTGTCAATACTGCCCTTAAATCAATGACATAGTACACACATTGTAGGTACTGGCCTCTGGTGTACAACATGAAAGAACTGTAACAAAATCAGTATTAAAGCAGGGGTGTGTTCAACTTGTGCAATCATGATTTTAGATTCAAATATGCATAATCATAATCAAAAATCACATCCAAGGATCATAAGGTTGGAACGTCTAGAAAAATATACATAATCATGTTACTTGTTTTCATGTGACACTCTACATCTTGGCAATGTGACTATTGAGTTCCTCAGGACAAACTGACAATGAATAATATTCATTAGATGTTGGCATTAAAAGTTTGTCCCAGACATGACTGTGCCCCCCCCCCCCCCCACACACACACTAGCAAACCTGTCAACTTATTTTAAATAGACATAAACATAACATACAGCTAAATGGTTTATTACAGAGAAACAGTAGAAATATACATTTGTTAGGAAATCGGAGAATCTGATTAGAACTGATACAAAGTTTTACTACCAGGCCTTTGACCATAGTCTGATGATAGATAATGTTGTAGCCAGACATTAAACATTGATTTCATTCATGGTTCTTGTTGTAATGATACGTGTACTAATGGTTCATTGTGTATATCCTTTGATCTTCTTGTTTCTGATGTCTCGATATAATTCGGATAATTTAACACATATCAACAGCTTCACTATGACAACAACTTCACTATGACAACAACTTCACTATGACAACAACTTCACTGTGACAACAGCTTCACTATGACAACAGCTTCACTATGACAACAATTTCACTATGACAACAGCTTCACTGTGACAAAAACTTCACTATGACAACAACTTCACTATGACAACCAAAATAGTTTCTGTCATTCTTCAAAACTTAGATTACAGTAATTCATTCTGAACACCCAGGGTTTTATTCCAGGCACCATGTACAAATACAACTTCATTGGGACAAGTGTTTTACCCATCAGTCTTCTAAAATTCAAATGGGACATGTTTTTCACCCATCAAAATTTCTTAAACTTCACTGGCATAAGTTTTTTACCCATCAAAAGATTTCTGAGCACCCTGTGTAAAATACAACTACCTGGGGTAGAGTCACTGGCTGTTGAAGGTGTCAAGTGTTCCCTTGTCATTTTCTGCAATGATCTCATAAATACAGAAATCAATCTGTCAATGTAGCATGGGTTGGACATACAGGCTGACTTTAGAATCATCAAAGTGCCAAATAAACTTGATGGGTTGCCACTGGTAGATCTGAAACACAAGCAGAGAAAGTAGTGACGTCAGAAATCAGTCTATCAAACTATTAACATGGGTTGGACATACATCTTGGTAACAATTCTTATTACAAATCTCATTATCTATAATAGAATTCTACCACCTAGGTTTGTCATAAAAATAACACCTATCCTATTTTTGGGTCGACAGCATAACTTCTGCTCCACAAACTACACATGCATTACTATACGCATGTGTGAGAATAAGTCACCCTTCTTGTTCTATTTTGACCCTCTAGCATGAGGTAAAATGCTATTGCAGGTACTGAGAATACATTGACAATCTTGTTCTATTTTGACCCTCTAGCATGAGGTAAAATGCTATTGCAGGTATTGAGTATAAGTCAACCATCTTGTTCTATTTTGACCCTCTAGCATGAGGTAAAATGTAATTGCAGGTACTGAGAATTAAAAGTTAATTCCTTGGAAATTATATACAAATATAGTACAAAACTTACTTTTCATAGTTGGTGAGTCCTTCATAGATAACTTTACCAACACTGGCATACAAACACTCCAATTCTTCATACTTTGATGCTACATTGGAACTACCAACTGTTGGAAGATCAACAACATACAGATGAGAGTCCATATATTGGTTTTAAATCAATCACAGTTTGAAGTTGGGATAAAAATAAAACTTGATGTTCAACAACCAATCTTAGCTGGTTATTTTGTTCATGTTCTTTTTCACTTCACTTACAAAGACCATGATACTATTTGAAAAAAAACTTCAAATGTCTAATCATGAGTTCAAACAGGTGCACATAGGAAAGTTGAAGAGAACATTTGTTTGCTTGCATATTTCTGTTTCAATTCCCATACATTTTATTGGATGTTCCCTTTAATTAAAATTCCCAAATAAAAGTCCAAATTCATCAAAATTGGATATGAAATAAAAGATGACATTGACTTACTAGATTCTGTAGGGAATTGATTCATGAGTTTAGCTAGGAGTGTATGTACAGCTCTGATAACCTTAGAATTAGGGCAAGTCATACAGGCAGCTATACCACGCTGTAAAGGCTTGAAGTTAGCAAGAATTTGTTGTTTGTTCTGAAATATAAGAATACAAATATTTGATTATTTCACAGGCAGTTCCACTATTTTCAGTATTTTAACAGGTAAACCATGAGATCCCCAAAAATTCCATCATTCATAACTTGGATACCACTCATCATTTGAAAATCAACATATTTGGTAGAAGGAATCAAACAACTGACTGGATTTGAAGTATTTTACATGAATGAATATTGAAAATCTATCAGCTACAGACTGTATAACTTGAAAAGACTGATAGTTGGCCTTTAATTAATACTACAGATCAGTCAGCTACAATACAACATTCACACAATTCTATGAAATGGTCTTCAGACTTTGCACACAACACTGTAAAAATACATACCAAGACACCTAACAAGAATGTAAGAACTTCTAAACCAGCACAGATGTTAGCATAGTTGGCCTGGGCTGGAGGATCCTGTAAAATAGAATACAAAAATTGATAAATACTTGGACATACAGTTGGTATGGTGGTGGAGGATGTTTTTTTTTGCGTGGTTTTTATTTCCAGCAAAATAAGTGAAAATAAGTCTTTTGCAAAAATGTCCATGTTTACAGTAGAATAACTCGTCAAGTTCTCCTTAAATGTATTCATATTTTGATACAAGATCTAACTAACAATGTAGCATTCATAAAACTAATACTGAATCTTACCAGTGTCATAAACAGTTTATCAAACCAAGCTAGTTTTAGATCAGCTTGTGGAAAGACTTCAGGACGGACGGCTGTTTTCAGCAGCTGAATGCATCGCCGTGACAACATTTCACCTGGTGATCCGATGGTTGTTGCAGCTTCGTTAACCTGACATGCTATGCGTAGCAAGAAATTAACTACAGCATCAGCATACACCTTCTCTATGGGTTTGTTCTGGTCTGAGGAAAGACCACGAGAACCCTGGTAATAAAAAGACAACAGAAGAGGCATTTTTAATATGATTTCTGTAAGTTATCATTGTACAATTACTCAGTAACAAACCAACTACTGTACTATCTTTTCATATCTAACAAACACAGATTTAGAAAAGGTTTCCTCTCTTGTAAGATCTAGTATGGTTTTTAGCTGTTCTATATCCCTAGGTATAGGAATAAAAAATACTGTAAAATTTTAGGTTACTGGAATAGTGAATAGTGTAAGAATGTCATCTAAGGTAAGGCAGACTACTTTCCATCCTAACAGGTATCAAAATCACCTCCTATAGAAAACTATCTACACAGCCACTCACAGCAATCACCAGGTTTGATGGGGTACTTTCTGTTCATCACTTGATGTCTAATGTGCAACACCCCCCCCCAAAAAAAAGTAACAACAAACAAACAAACCAACCAAAACAGCTGTGTACTTACACCAGATGATGCATGTCTGACTCTCTTAGGGTCAGGTTGACCTTCAGCTGGGGCTGATGCAGCTCTTTTCATTGCTAGACCTGAAGTCAATGCAGGGTTGGGTTCCATTACAGGTTCACTGGGTTCCTGTTCTTCCTTGATTCTCTGAACTTCCCACTTGATAATGACCTCAGCAAGATCAACTGCTAACTTACGATGTTCAATGGTTGCCTAGGATACAAAGAATCCATACATTAAATATATTCAAACTGTAATACTTTCTGTTGCGTTCTACAAATTGAGATTAACACTATAATTATTAACAGTTATCTGACAAAAAGTATCAATTTCAATGCAGAATATCTCAAACATATTTCAGGCAAATATTTTCTATGTTATTGATCATATCTGACTAGTCATTGTAGCCATACACACAATTTTGGTAACGTTTTACTTAGATTTGATTCAAATAAATTAAACAACTTCAGACTATTTTAATCCAAATTTAATGAGAAAACTGATAACAAACGTATGTTTTATTAAAACTATACAAAGTTACAAGCAGTATTACTTATTTTCTTGATGAATACTTTCATTAAGATATGCTTATTTGATCTGATGTACATTACCACTTTGGAGAGGAACTTGGTTAGAAACAAAAGAAGGAATAGATTCCCCTTATTTTCCACATTTCGAACACTTATTGTCGTGTCGTGTCATTTCGTTTCTTTTTATTTTGTTTCATTTGATTTCCAGGATGACCAACAGAAACAAGTCTCATTTACAGTTACCAGAAGAAACCACTTTCTACTAAAAGAAACTTAAAAGTTACACAAAACTGTTGAGTATAACTTACATTCGGTGTAAATCCAAGTCTTTGTACTGAATTCACCATATTCTGTATCAGATGTTGACGTACTGGGTAATACACTTTGTAATGGCGAACCAATAGTTGTCTGCAGAAAGATGACAAATTACATATCTCATAAAACTTTACCTAACCCCATCACAATGAGATTATTCACTGTACAGTAACTAATCCTTGTGTATACGTCATGACTTTCACTTACTTTAATCTGTGTATGTGACAAAAAGTGAAATGACTAATTTGGTAAATTGAGGTGCTATATATTATTTTCTAAATATTGTGAATTATTGAATACAACACTCCTCAATGTATGTAGTATAAAACTCTTACACATCAAACGTCACTTTCTTGTTTGGTACTTAACGTACACAGCATCATCTTGAACAGGAATATGGCTATTTTTATATAGCATTCTTTTTTTTAACTTTTCTTCTTTTTTTTTTGGTGAACTCTAAGACAAGAACTTCTCTGATCTGGATAAAATCAACCAAAGCTATATAAATCCTATCACTTATAATTTCTTCTTCATTTCAGCACAAAAATGAAACAACGTTCAAATATAAAATAAATTGCGTGTCAACTATGATAGATAAAGTGAAGTCTTACAGCATATGGACTAGTTGTGCTACAGTATGTCCTTCTTCAACTATGATCTTCTTGGTCCAGTGAGTCAGCATAGTCTATACAGAAAGTAATCATGAAAACAAACACTTCAAAATAGCACTATAAAACGTCTCCATCAATATCATCTCAGTATCGTTGTGTAGAAATATGTATGACATGAAGATTTTGTCAAGGTAAACTTGAAGTATTAAATTAAATATAAGATTCTGAATAAGTTTTACTATATAATTATATTTCTATTCACTTGAATCACCTGTGTGACTTAAAACATCTCAATAAAAAAGTTGATTTCTCTCAGTTTTCAGGGTTTTCTTTCAACATTTGTGAACACAAATCAGTGTACAGGAAAGATATATGAACAAACACTGAAATCAAATGAATTTGATGGATTTAAAACTGATAATTCAACTTAATCTAAATAAGAAAATATGAGAGCTATTCAGAGACAAAATAAAAACTGAATTCTTACATTTCCTTCTTCCATCCTGGTAGGCAATGCTGGTGTTAATATTTCAAGTGCCTGTCTAACCACGGCTCTAGCTTCCACAGCATGGGCTTTCAACAAACTATGGAAAACCTACAGGGAGAAAAATGTACCAGATAAAAACACGATATCATCTTTGTATATCTACAGAAATAATAATAACGGCTGTACTGATTAATGTCTCATGCTACAATACTAATAGAAACTAGTGACTGTTCACTTCCCCAAGTGCAGTTATTAGTTTATCACGACAGATCTGTATAGCACTGACAATCACGCAATGCCATATGTAAGACAGTTCCTGATACAGGACTCACTGACCAACCTCAAAGTTACACACAATGAAGTTCCCCCTAGGGATAACAATGTGCCAGAGTGACTTTCTAATACGGTCTTCTCAATGCTGAATACAAGACAGTTCATAACAAAGGACATAGTAACATCTACATGTACCTCATCACAGTGTATAAACTTGAGTTCTCCTGAGGGACTTTGTCATATGTCTATCTCCAAAGTTATACATCATGGCTGAATCATCTGATTCTGAGTACAACTTCAAAGTAAGACTTACCTGCAGTACAATCCTCTTATGGATAGCAAACTTTGCAATGATGTGAGAGAGTAAGAGATGTCCATGGTACTTGGTAGCTGGATCTACACAATTCTTAGGTATCAAACATGGCCAGGCAAATGTCATTAACCGACGTAACTTATTACCCTGTTTCCTGTAAATATACAAAGTTTTTTGGTTTCATTTACTTGGGTGATTTACTTCAAGGACCCTAGAAAGATGTAAAATCCTGGAGAATAAGTAGCAATATATATTAACCAGTGTATCCTCTGAGCTGATTTGACACACCAGTGAATTTAACATATTGAAATTCACTAATTTTTTTACAACTATAGTCATTCCGAAGCTACCTGTTGTAATTACGAGTGCGAATATTAGTTCTGAAAGAGAGGACAGTTTATTCTTGAAATGTCTGCTTTTCATTACCTTATTTGGACCACACACATGTATGCCTTACCACTTTTTTGTCATAACTGTGGTTTGACTTACATGCAAGTTAACCAGACATTTTATGTAGTTGTACTTTGAGAGATAATGAAATACTGGGCTTGGAAGTATCAAAATAGTTACATAAAAACTTCAGTTATTAAAACAAAATCGAGGCAACACTCCATATTCAATACCACAAATACACATCATCTATTTATTTAAACCACAGGGAAGGAAAAAAATAAAGTTCTTACTTGTCAGCAGCATCATGTATATGAGGTGCAGCATGTTCTACTAGTAATGCAGAGAATTGGAGTAGTAATATCCTGACAGCATCACCTATACCATACGGATTATCTGGGTCTATTAGACGACTTATAAACACACTGATAATATTATCTGTACTATCTTGACCTGGGGTAGGTGGACCACCAATCAGCTGTCAGACAAAACAACAACGTCTCAACCATCAACAATTCAGTTACTCACACAATCTATGTTCATATCATAGTGTGTTCTAATCTGATCAAAAAAACAAAATTACTGGTAGGTACTATATTTTATGTTTTCAAAAAGGGATATGAGATTAATTACATTTGAAGTTTTCATGACTTTAATATGTTGGTAGTAAATGTCTATGGTAGTGTTGCAAGAGTTGAGGCGCTTTAATATTCTTAGTGCAACTTCCAGAAATTGCCCTCATAGAGCAAAACAATATAAATTCTAAGTCTTGGAATCTTAGAAAGTGCTGATTGGGAAAAAGTTGTAAAGGACTGGAATTTTCTCACTTTTGGAGTAAAATCTCTAGAAATTCCTTCATGGACCAAGTGACATGATTTTTTGTCTTTTAAAAATGTTAAAATTGCTGAATGTTCATTTTCTGATAACCAAAATCAGAAACATGATATGCATCCTTACCTGTTCCCCTTCTCCTTTGTCAAAGGAAGCTGAAAACATTGGTATGATGACATACTGTAGGGCCTTGGCTTTCAACACTTGGGGGAAATTCTGATCACGGAACAAGTCCACAAACTTGAAGAAGACCACTCTCTTCTGTTCTACAGAGTATCCCTACATACAAAGACATAACAGATGTACATGTCATACCTACTGGAAATCAATCACACCTTGTCACAAGTAGTTTGATATTGGCAGTAAGATTTACCATGACAACCACTGTCACAAGACTTCTAGACCTCAGTATTGGTAAATAATGTATGCATAATCTGTGTTGAAAACAAGTGTTTATCACTAAAATCTGAATATAGTCACAAGACATCTGGTATTATACAATGCACAAGCCAAAATGTTGTCTTTGAACAGTAAATATGGATACTCTGGTCATTCTCCATCACGACAACTCATTTCTATGGCACTGGTTCTATGTTGCTCCAAATATGACTCAAAATGTTCAAAATCACCGTTATTTTTTTCTTGATTTTCCATAAATTATGCTCGAGGAGATATAATCATATTATTACCCAGTATTTTTCTTCATTCAGCTGGAAAATACGCACAACATAAGGGTTTGTCACTACAAATTACGAGGCCCCTTAAGCCACTCATATATTACTTGACTGAACAATGAAAATTATGGAGGATTGATATCTTATTAAATTTTCTCTATAGACTACATACACCATCAGATCACTATATAACCACCACAGTAAGTGAAAGCTTTACAGCTGAGTAGTTGATTAATGTAAATCTTACAAAGAGTGAACATGTTTAATGAACGATGAAGATTTTCTAAATAATCTGGAAGTGTAAATGGTTGATATAATGGGTAACACTGAAGTAAAGCACTTTCTCCGATGTACTACACTCGTTTATAGCATTCACATCAAGTGTAAATGTATACTGTTTCAATTGGTTTGCTTACAAGCCTAGCATGTGTCCTTTGTAATGTGGTCAATTAGCAAATGAAACAGTATAATTTTACACTTGATATGGATGCTATAAACGATTATGGTACATACAAAAAACGCTTTACTTTGGTGTTATGGGTTGTAGTTCATTTTGTGATTAAAACGGAATTCAAATCTGGGTCATTTTGGGGGTAGTTTTCTTTTCACTACTTTTGCATCATTGACCCTGTGGGAGATAATATCCACTCACAACTAAATAGTGGTTGTAGGACCCAAAAGTAGACTACACTATTTATAACATGCAAGAATACATAAAGGTAAACGTACATTGCCAACCTGCGCCACCTCCTTCTCAAGGAACTCTTTGAAGAAATGGAAGTTTGGTAGGAAACGATTAACAAAGACTCTTAAAAGTTGAAACAGCAGCTCTACTTCATTAGGATGATGTCTGCAAGAAAAGAGTTTATCACAGATTTTGTAATAGTTCTTGTAGTATGGGAACACAGAAATCTGAAATATCCCATTGAGACAAAAAATACCTTGAGGTGATACAAATTACTATCACCTTGATCTGAAACAATTAAATTAGTATAATTTGTTTGGCTGGTTGAGAATACCACCAACTTTTGCAGTGAAACTATGGAAAATAAAGATTTGTTGCAAAGGAGACAATTGTACTCAACAATGATAGCTAGCCCTTTCGTCTGGTCTGCACTCCACTACTGAACAGCACTCCTAGTGGTCATACTATGTGATCTTTTGTCTTTCTGATAACTGGATACAGCATATTGTCAAACATTGTCTACAACTGAAGGTGTAACGTTTGACTTTAGTGACATATTCTAATTTATTCCATACACATATTGAGACATACCATCAAAAGTACTAACATCCAAATCTCCATGTTGAGATAAACTTACCTGACATAGTTAAGTAGACATTTGACCAATAATTTAGGTTCATCCCAGTGTACAATACCAACGTTATCATTTCTATGTCTTTCCTGGAAGGCGTCTGATATCCATATTCTCCTCAGATGACTCTCCTGATGGGTGAAGTTAAAGGAAGTAGAAATTAATACCAATTTCTTTTAGAGATAATCAAACAACATATTGTACAAGATGTGCAGTATTTGCTATCAAACTTCATTGACATAGAAAATACACTGTTGCATACTGACTTGTACACACACACATGCACACATGCACACATGTACACACACACACACACACACACACACACACACACACACACACACACACACACACATACACGTGCGCATGCACACACATTTATGCACACACAGAGATAGACAAGCAGAGAGGCAGACAAAGACAGATGGATGGATGGACGGACGGGCGGACGGACGGACGGACGGACGGACGGACGGACGGACGGACGGACGGACGGACGGACGGACGGACAGACAGACAGACAGACAGACAGACAGACAGACAGACAGACAGACAGACAGACAGACAGACAGACAGACAGTGTAAAAAATAAACTTACCACTACAGGATTGACTGACAACCAATTGTTATCAAACTTGACCAGTATACTAATAATCAGAATAGCTTGGTACTGTAGTTCTAATTTAATGTTATCACTAGGACTGGCAGGTCTTCCAGTAGGCTGTAAAGGAAAGCAACACATCACAGTTAGTCTGTAGGTATGTCACTGTTCTTAGAAAAGCATTCGATCCACTTAGTAAATTTCCAGATCCTGTGACGTGAGCGTGGAAGCTGCTGTATGATTTTATCACCATAGTTAGGGCAGCACTGTTGATATTAAGTGCTGCTACACCTTTGTCACCATAGTTAGGGCAGCACTGTTGACATTCAGTGCTGCTACACCTTTGTCACCATAGTTAGGGCAGCACTGTTGACATTCAGTGCTGCTACACCTATGATCTAAGCAGTAGTGTCACCACAGGCAAAGTGCTGCAGATAGTTGGTTGGGTACATCTTTATCATTTCATATACAGAAAACAAACCATAGGTTTGTTAAAATTACCATTACAACATTCTTCATCAGTGCAGTTTAATAATACAGAATGATGTCATCCTCTCTATGAGCCAGATTTGAGAATTTGATAAAGTTCACAGAGGTCAAATGAAGTACATGTGCAACTACTGAAAGGTCAAGTAAAATACTATAAATAATTATTAGTAAGGCTGTCCATGAACCTGACACCTGTCCTGCCATTGGATATTCTGACAACACTGTGAAGTCTGTATACTTCACAGACTAACTCAAACAACTGTTATACAAGTACAGACACTATACCTGTGGTTTAGTGAAGGCTAAGTTCACCAATCTCAAAGCATTAGTTTGTAGAACATCACGGAATGGCTTGGCTTTTTCAGTCTTCAGGAAACTCTGTAAAAAAAAAATAATGAAATTGAGACCCAATAAAAACTCATGTCATGCTGAAACCATGATGTGATAGCAGTTCTCACAACATTCCTTGCTCACAAATAAAAGCAGTGTTGAGGTAAAACATTAAAGGCCAATGATTCAATCCCATGTTCTCACATTAGCGTTATCTTATCATTGGCGTCGTAAGTATTACATTGGATTTAGGACTATACTTTATCTACAGAGATACCAGATAACTTTTTTTTTTGTATCTAAATATTAATCCTAATTCAAACTGGACCTTTAAAAAAATTGTTCTGTTTTTTATGTTTGTTTTTTTTTGTTTTTTGTTTTGTTTTGTGTTTTTTTTGGGGGGAGGGGGGGGGGGGATAATGGAGTCATAATGGGTGAATGGTTAGAGTTACCGGCTTGGAATCTGCAGGTTGCAGGTTCAAGCCCATCGCTGCCATTTGTTTCTGAATGGTTAAAGTCCTTGGGTAAGATTTGAACCACGATTGTGCCTCAGTCAACTCAGCTGTATAATGTATAATTGGGGACCTGGTAGGAAAGAAGTTGCAATGTGAATGCTTTAATCCTATGTGCTTATAAAGGCTACCATGGATCGTATGCTCCCCAGGGAGTTGAGGAAGTATAAAGGGCCATTGTGTTGCTATAGATCCATGTCAGGGGTAATAATTGTAAAGCACTTTGAGCACAGAGTGGGAAAGTGCTATATAAAAACTAACATTATTATATTATTATTATTATTATTATTATTATTATTATTATTATTATTATTATATAATACTAGTACAAGCAAAGGATTGAGATATCTATACATTTAGGTCTGTGCCTATCAAAACTAAAGAAAACAGTATAGCAGGGTAGACTTACAGTAAACATTCTATTCCAGGACTGGTCTTGTAGTTTACTCTCTGAAGTAAACAGTTCTACACTTTTATCAGGATATCGGAGTAAAAACTTCAACAGTGGCTCTCGAAATGGACTACCAGACTGAAATATGAAAATATGAAAACATTGAAATATTCATTGGGTAACAGAAGAGACTGTCAGATTACAGAAATATATCAAAATATAGTGATACCAACGACGGGTTATGATACAAATATCAATGATACGGTAATCATAAATCAAGAGCTACATTTGTTGTTGTTGTTGTTGTTGTTGTTGTTGTTGTTGTTCAAAAAGCAATTATCGGATAGAGGTACACATGTTGCAAACTATTCATGACAGATATTCAAAACAGTTTATAACATACACATATAAAGAAGCCTCATTTGTTTTGTACAGGTGAGCAGTTACAAAAAAAAATCAAAACTTTGAACTGCATCAAAATACTTTGGATAAATCCTAGCCTTCAAGCTGAGTCCTGCAGTCTTCTTCCAGCTTATGAAGTCACGACGTTTACGTTAGCATCACTTCAAATTATTATTTACCTCTAGGAATAAATCTCGCTCGGCTTTCAGCGTCAGTTGTACCAATGGCTCAATCATTTTTTGTGAGGCTGCTGGGATCGCGTGAAAAATATTGATGATGGCTGAACAAATCTTGAGTTCCTGTCCGTTTGTTTTAGTACCCCCTTTCTGTGATATGATAGAAACATCCATCCATTTCTTCAAGTGAGCCTAATTTACAACCAAATAAAAAAAGAAAACACAAAATTCTACTACTAGTAACACATGCAATGAAATTAATACAAAGTTATGGGTACTATGGGATGAGGGGAAAGGAACATAATATTTAAATAGTAAAGATTTTATTATATTTGTCAAATCAAAGGTTCTAATTATACTGATAAAAATAACAAGGGGTAGGCAGAAGGTTGGACATTAAGATAATCGTAGAAAGGACACACAAGGAGATTTGAATCTTAGATAAAAAAATATTCAATTATAATATTAGTTTTGAGAAGTATGATGATATGGGCTTTGAACAATGTGGGTGCTGAAATAATGCTATATACAAGACAGGTAATTTCTCATTCATAACTCAATTTTTTTAGTATATTTGTTATTATTGTGTCAAAGGTCAGCACATGACAGGTCAAGGGTTATAGTTCAGGTGTAGGATCTCTAATGGAAGAGTGATCTATAGTGGTTACTTGTATTATAGGTGTTGGCATATACAGATTTATGACACGATTTGCCAACAATGCATTGCTTTGCTTTGCTTACAATAACATTGAGTCTGACTCATCTATCACAAAAATAGAAGTTTTCAACATCTTGAAGTTGTATTTATAGAATTTTTAAAACATGTTTCCTTCAAGCATGATCTTGTCTTTGTATGAATACCAATATTATTCAAATAGACTTGATTTGGGTCAAAGGTCAAGGTGTTCATAATATCCACATTGATTTCTCCAGAAGATTGTGTTCCTTGTTGTCAACATTTAATTTGCCAGATGTCAGTGATATGTAAATATTTTGATGACCAAAGCCTGGTCAAAATTCAGAGTTTGATTCATAACAATCTTACCAGTAACTGATCACACAGTCTTTCATTGAAGGTGTTAGGGAAGAGTTGGGTCAAACTGTACAATCTCTGAATCACATTCAGAGTCAGACTCCTGTAGTCACCCAGAGTTAACAACAATGGCCGCATACTGGTATGCACCAAATCAGTGTCTATCTGAGCACCACTTATGAACTGTGAATAAAAACACATGGATGTTGTAGGATTATTTTGATTTCTGGAAAAAAAGTTAACTTAAAGTAATGAATCACAAAACTTAACTTTACTTCACAGACCTATAATTCGGCAATAATAAATTAACTTTTAGTATATACGTCATGTTATGAAAGTGAAAATATGTCACTGACTACCTAGTCCAATACTGTGATGAAAGGAAATTTGCACATCCTCCCTCTGAACAAACGAACATGTGAAAATTACAACAACAATCTGTCACTAAAATTCTCATTACAAAACCACACATCATTAACCTAAATATTAGAGAGCCTAGCACAACAAAGTTGACACTATCTGAAGTCTGATTGAGAGACAGGTGTAAACACAGTTGAAAACAGAGTTTATATACACTCTACCTTTTTCATACACTTGGTACCAGCTTCTTGTAACTCCGAAGTACTGGAGTTCAATGCCTTGTACAGAACATTAAATATCTTATCACGGACTTGAGGAATGTAATGACATGCTGACAATGCACCTGTAAGAAAGTGACAGCAACACAACATTAGTCAGAAGAATGGTGCTTCTTGTTGATTTCTCATATAAAACTTCTATCATAGAAGTACATTCATTCTATACAATCTATGCTTTACATTACAGGTGGTAAGGAGCACTTTCAAGGGATGGCATACTTTTCATGGGTTCTCAAATAATTTATCAGTTACAAGGGCCCATGAAAAAATTAGTGTGTAATATATGGACAACTATAACATTTCTCTATTTACTATACAGTTCTACAACGAAGCAAACACACTGAATGTATCAAATGAAACAGAGTTTAATCAGATTTCTCCACTCCTGGGAATTTGCAACTGTAATTCTCAAATCTTTACAATGCCACCCCATCCAAAGCACAGGTATAAATGAAGGCGTGTGTGTATACTTACTGAGTGCACTGACTCTGAGTGGTACCAGTGATGGCACTGACTTATAGCAAGGTAGCTTGACTAACTGGGCATCTTCTGCTTCACAGAGATTCAACAACTGTCAAGGTAAAACACAGACAGAGAAGTTAAATCCACTACATTACAGACTTTATTGGTCTTTTTTCAGTGTAGACAGTGTGGTACAAACAATACAAATTGTCCAAAGGAATTAAGTCAAAAGGTCAGAGGTCTAAACGCTGCTACAATGCACATGGGTAGGCAGACAGATAGAATACACATGTAAGCTCAGTCACACACATGTGTGCATGCATGCATGCACACACAAACACACACACTCATGCACATACTTAGGCATTCAATGAGCATACATTAAAACATAAACACGTGCTCACACACATATACATAGACAGACAGACAGACAGACAGACAGACAGATGCAGACACACACAGACACACACAGACACACACACATACACACACACACACACACACACACACACACACACACACACACACACACACACACACACACACACACACACAACATACCTCTGTAAAGAAGACTTTATGTTCCACTATGATTAAGTCTATAGTAAATAATCTGGGTTGTAGAGTAGTACAGAATGTATTGCCATCCATCAATCCTATCTGAGCATTAGCTGGCTGGTGTCTTAGTAGATGTTTCTTAGGTGGAATCATGTCTACCAACACATCCTTGTGAGGTTCCATTATCTCAGTTACACTTCTCTTGGTCACCTTGGCCAACACTCTTAGAGAATGCATTGCCTAGAAACAAAACAAGGTGGAATCTTACTAGTTAGTAATGGAACATACACACAAACAACCAAAGTCTCAGTAAAAATTGCAACATGTAACACTACATATATAGTTATCTTTGTATTGAAAGTTACACAAAGACAGATTCTAGTAGTCAGTGGTTATGACACAACTGAAAGACTTGCAAAAGTAGTTTTGGTGATAAACAACACCTCACTGGTTTACTGCAGGTGAAAAGTATGATCATTAGAATGCTAGTATTTATTTATTTATTTGTTTATACCACCATACCTGTTCTCTGACAGTTTGATTAGGTGAGGTGACTTCTCTGACCAGTTCATGCGTCACTTCATGGAATGATTTCTTCAAGACAGCAGTAAGATTGTGATCAATAGGACTGTGATCAGTCAGTAGTGTTGCACACTTGGTTAACAAACTCTCCAGGTTAGACTTAGCCATATCCAAGGCTCCACTTGACACCTGGAGGTGAAAACAATCAAAGCTTGCAAACATTTTCTTTTATCTATCAAAATAATTTGATGTTCTTCATCTCAATATGACAATATAGACTTTAGATGTATGGCTGAGAGTTACAAAATTGTACAGTCTATATCAATGTCTGCTGACAAACACATTGAGAAAGAAACAAGTAAACACATGAATACCAACAACTTTTGAAATGAAATACTCAGAAATAAGCACTGAAATACAGATAGACTTGGATTTCAGAAGTGAAATACTCAGAAACAAACATTAAGACATAAACAGCTTTTGATTTCTGAAATAAATACTTCGAATGAAACAAACACAGACACACAGATTGGAGAAATGAAATTCTCAATAAAACACAGTTCAAATACTTTGATATCACGTAAAACACATTGAAGTAGAGCTTACCTCTCCCTGTAAGTCCATCATGACAAATAGCAAAGCTTTCAGACACATAAATTGATGTTGTAAAACCCATTTAATTGCCATCTTTTCCATCAAGAATTTGATGGCTATACAACCACCAAGTTTAGCATACCATGCTCTATGGTAACAACACTCACACATCTTCTCAACTACGTATTCAAACAATGGCAGCTGACATGCCTACAAAAACAATGATAATTATGGTTACAAAATATTTATTTCCTCCAACGATACCTGCTCATTTTCACCCTTCAGACTGATTTATATAGAAGATCAAATGCATTGCAATTGGGTATAGATTAATGTCAAAAGAGAAAAATAATAAATATTTCTGTCAAACTGAAGTATGAAGTTTTATCATATTTTGTAATACATCCACCTTCCATATACAACGATATACAAATCAATACATACAGATAGTATAAATTGACCTTTGACCTCCTGCATGCAAAAACTTGCAGAGTTACTGTAACAGTGATACTGTGGTCCAAGATATTCCCATTGAATCAACGTGTACAAACATGCACCTGTGGATATATGTACATGCATGTCTATTTTTCTATTCATATCCAAACTAAAAACATTTGGTAAAGAATTAACAAATCTCCATACACATTGTAGACGACATCCACAATGGAATGAGAATGCAAAGGAATGAAAGTGGAAGGTTGACACAGCGCCCTCTATTGAGCATGAATACTAACCCTTTCTTTCGTTCCCATGATAGTGGTGGCTGTCTCCACCATCAAGGTTAAGGCTAGCTGTCCAGTCTTACACAGTTCTTTTTCTTCGTGAGCCATGCAAGCAGCAATAGCATCCACCATGACATGTGGGTCCATACCTTGTTGTACATCCTGACGACTTGTTACTGGCAGAGGACCTAAACAGAGGTTATCATTTGAGTGTATTAGAAAAAGAAAGATGCACAACCCTTATTTATCTCTGTTCCACTATTATTTTACCAGCAGCTATCAATGGACCTTTACATAGGTTATCACATGTAAACACAGTGACTTGGCTATCTGGCTTCACAATGTTGTTTTCCCTGAATAGCCAAGGCTTGAGACCTAATTGTTAATTGAGAAATAAGTTCTGAATTTGAAATTATGACCAAAAGCTGTGCTAAATCGAATAGAAGCTTAGATGTGAAATAATAATGTCATCAAAACCCAACATGTCTTGCATTACAATAAGAAGTGATGGTGGAGTTCATTTGTACACATAATTATTTATGTATGAAGCCTGGTTATTTTGAGAAATGACACTGTCAAGCCAGACAGCCCCCAAAATCTGGGTTAGTGAGTTGTGTGACTAAAGTATTCACACAGAATGACAGATGACATTTCTTCTCTATTCAATATTATATACTATGAGAGGAATAGCAGCAGTGGATACTAAACCTGTTTTAGTCCCCAGTTATTCAATTTCATGGTCCTTACCAGACTTTTTATATTATTATCATTTTCATTTTGTAAATCATTATCATTACTATTCTGGCTAAATAAGTTTGGTACAAATAATCAATAAGCTTCTCAGTTACCAATACCATATTGTGAAAGATTAACAACAACAAAACGGTCTCAATAAATTACTATATTATTTGCACTTTAAACACCACAAATAAGGAATATTAACAAATAATCAGAGCACGGAAGACTACACACACACACACACACACACACACACACACACACACACACACACACACACACACACACACACACACACACACACACACACACATACACACACACATACACACATACATACACACACATACACACACATACACATACACACACACACACATACATACATACATACATACATACATACATACATACATACATACATACATACACACACACATACACACATACACATACACACACACACACATACATACATACATACATACATACATACATACATACATACATACATACATACATACATACATACATACATACATACATACATACATACATACATACATACATACACACAGAGGCACTATACAATATCATGTATATCAGAATACTTTATACAAACAAGTCACAATGGGAGAGTGGAACTACTGCATTCTCTGTGCAGTCATGCATGCCACCAGTTCACAGTATAGAATGATAAATCAAACACTAGTGTTATAGTGCTATTACTAATGTTCATACTTACCAGCTTGCTGTACCACTGCTACCAGAGTATAATGCCGAACAACACTCACCATAAACGGCAATGAATTGGTTCGAAGATCTTTGATTGTTGCAGCCACTGAAATATCACAAAGTAAAGAAGCAAAGTTGATTCTAAGGTCAAGGTCAAGAGTGTATGTACACTAAAATGTATGTACCAAGTCACATTTTTTGTAGGTGCCTCTGGTGTCTGTACAATTCATCAAGTAGGCACTGCCTTTGGGACAATGGGAATTCCTTTTACAGTACAGTACAGTAGAGAAGGTGTGACTTTTAGACTACTTCTACTTCATAAAAGTTATCACTGTCAGCAAATATTAGTGTACACTCTATAGTATTTAAAAATGCTCCTACTCTATTCCATCCTAGTATTAAACCTCTGATTAATTTTTAAAAAAATATATTTTTAGGACTAGAGATTACAATTTTCACTAAAATCAATTCAACTCTTGTTTTAGATAATTGGTACTTGGAGGAGGATTTTTCACTTGTTGTTTATGAACTATTTTTGATGTGTGTGTGTGTGTGCGTGTGTGTGTGTGTGTGTGTGTGTGTGTGTGTGTGTGCGTGCGTGCGTGTATGTGTGTGTGTGTGTGTGTGTGTGTGTGTGTGTGTGGGGAGTGAGTCTTTAGTTCTGTTTACTCAAAGGCAAAGTTTACAAATGTAATCACAGCAAATCTCAGTGATAAGACACTGCCATTTACAATATTATACATTGAAGATAAACAAATCAGATGCATTTGTTATCTTTTTAATGACTTTTAATGATGTACTGAAAAGTTTGAATTTTTTGTGGAGGAGGAAGAAGAAAGGAATCTCATTCTTTACAAATTACATGATATGAACAAATACAGGAAGAAAACAGTTTCAGAAAATGTAAACTATCAGTGACTGAATATATCATTTTGGCTATAAGCCACTTTTCATTTGGTATGGATCCAAACTAATGGAGAACTCTGTTCATGGTACGATGGGTATGACTTATCACCTATGGTATTGAGAGACAACACCCAGGCAGATCAGTCAAGCATGTTAGGAAGGTTTGTGAGCTAAAAAGCCACAAATATTCAGCTTCACCCACACCTTACATAGTACAATCAATATTGTAATATATCTGTCAACTCTTTCCTATATTTGCACAAAATTCAATATTTACTGAAAACCATTTACAATATTTTCCAACCCTTGTTACTATCTCATGAGAATATAGAGTTGTCATTAGTCCTTCACCCCATCCCCCCCCCCCCACCTCCACCAACCCCTAACCCCATTTGTCCCCTTGCTTATCTGGAAATATTCCCTTGTAATGTAATCATCATATGGACTGACAGCTGACAACTAGTGATTTCAGATGCATGCCATCCCTTTCCTCAAAGAACAAATCTAAACAACAACAAAAATTGTCATGTTGGAACCTAAGCTGTCCCCAAATACATTTAGATATCAATATTCCAGTACTAATACTACACTGTTCACTATTTATATATCATTAGCCCAGAGACTTGGCTATCTGACACACCATACAATTGACACTGTCCAGTCTAATAGCTAAGTCTCCAGGCTATATTATGCTGAATACACATTAGTTTCTACAAATGTTTATAGTTACAGACAGACAGACACAACAAAATCCTAAGTCCAGATTGTAATAGTCAAACACTACTGTTACACTATTTTATTTATCTTATTACACAAGCTGTATTGATTACAGTAAATATGAATTGTGATTACAGCCTTATGTAAATTTGGGTGGTAAATTTATTGATAATATCAGAGGCTATCTACTATACTGCTTAAATTTTGTATATTTTCATTCATTCATAGCATAAGTGCAAGACTATTTTGAAACCACATGTCAATCTTCAAATGTAAATAGTTGACCCTTGTAAATAGTTTGGTTGTCATGGGGGAACACCTACTTCTGTGACCTTATCAATGCCTCCCCTCATGGCATGTAATGGCAGAGCTTCAAGTTTCAACAGTCCAGTGTAGTCAGCACATAAATTATACATTAACAGAGCAACCTGTCAATTTAACAAAAGGCTGTTGGCTGGATAACACCATTTGTGACACAGACACCGGTAATGGCTGCCAAACACCCATCCCGAGTTGAAATCCACCACGATTTTCTCATCTGTACGGTATGTTTTGAACAATTTAAAAAACCTAAAATTCTACCATGCCACCATTCATTTTGCAAGGAATGTCTACTCAACTTAGTAGACAGAAAGAAGAGAATCGAGTGCCCTATTTGTCGAGAAGTTAGCACACTGCCAGGTGGAGGGGTATCGATGTTGACAGCCAGTTTTTACATAAACAGTATTTTAGAATCCGTGGAGAAACAGAAGTTGGGAGAAACCAGTGCTGATTGTAACAGCTGCAAACAGGGAGCTCAGACACACAGGTGTGTAGACTGTGGACTTAGTATCTGTGACATTTGTACAGTTGCACATAGAAATATCCCGACAACTAAAGACCATTGTATACTGACCTTGAAAGAGTATGAGACTGCAAAGTGTGCAGACCCGTCACTTTATTGTACAACACATGGGGGAAATGAATTAAAATTCTATTGTGAAACATGTCAGGTACCTTGTTGTTTCGTATGTACAGAGGATGGACACAAAGCTCCTGATCATAAACACAAAGACATGAATGCTGCAGCCAAAGAATGTGCACACAAACTACAAATGCAGGTTAGTGTGCTGAGAAAAAAATCTAAAGAGATTGACGACTGCAAACGGAAAATGAAAGAAAATATACAGTTGTGCAGTGATCTATACAATGAACAAGAAGAAAGTATTAAGAAACATGTAAGGGCTATGATTGCTACATTGACTATTAACCTCAAATCAGAAGAATCCAAACTAATAAATACCTTGAAAATCAAGTACGACCATGCTAAGGAGAACCACCAAAGGGAGAATGACAAACTGCAGTCAAAGGGGGAACTTGTCAACAATACTTTACTGACAGTGGAGAATTTATTGAGGCAAGAAAACAGTCCCCAAATTTTAACCACCTACACTGAGACTTCAAAATGTATACGACAACTTGTAGCTATGGATGTTGTGCCAAAAAGGAAAAGAGATGGCTTCCCAAAGTTTACACCACATACAAAGACTCTTGAAGGAAGTATTGGTGAAATCGCAACACCTGAACTAAAGCATAAAACTGAAACCAACAAAAGGAAAAACAGTAAGACGAGAAAGGGTCGCGATTGGACGACTAGACTTGACGCTTTGTCAACCATTTGTATTAAAGCGACAAAGTCACCTTATGTGGTGAGATTAAGAGATCAGCTAGATGTTATTATTGAGGCCACAAAGGCAAAGGTCATCAGCTGTAAAGATCTCCAAGCTGAACTCTTGGAACCGAATGGTCATACACGGACACAGCCAGTCATTCAGGTAGACAATACTAGCAGTAAGGAGACATACAAAGTTACTATCAAAGGATGTATCGCAGGTAGACAATTATTATCTGTAAAGATTGGTGACCATCACATTAAAGGTTCACCAACCTGCATCGATGTACGTCCACCATGGAAACAAGAAATGGTATTCGGCAAACAAGGAGACAAGCCTGGTCAATTCAGCACACCTTGTGGGGTAACAGTCAACAAAGATGACAACATTGTTGTAGCTGACCGCGAAAATAATCGCTTACAACTCCTGAAAATGGACACTGGACATTGTGTCAAGATTATCCAATGTTCAGGACTTAGTAAACCGTTCAAGCCATTTGACATTGCCATATCAAATGATATGTACTATGTAGCTGACATTAAAAACAATCGCGTTATTGTCTGTGATGACGACAACAAAGTCATCCAGTGTTTTGGACAAGATTACTTGAAGTACCCATGGGGGATAGCAATCAACTCAGCAAACAGCATTGTGTATGTTGTCAACAGTGGACAACACTCTATTGCCATGTTTACAGCACATGATGGGGAATACGTCAAGTCATTCGGCAGCAAAGGTAGTGGGCCGGGCCAGATGAATTATCCAACATACATTGCTATCAACAGCCAGGGTCATGTTATGGTATCAGACTGGGGTAACTACCGTATTCAAGTGTTCAATGCCGACGGACAGTTCCTATTTACATTTTGCAGTAGAGACAGTCAGAGGGGCCAGTCAGACAAACCAGCAGGTCTTGCAGTTGATACCAATGACAACATCTATGTCAGCTTTGACTCTGGAAATCAGGGATTGTTGAAATACGACAGTAAAGGAATGTTCATTTGTCATGTGGGTGATGCAAACTGTGGAGTTGCTGTTACTAATGATGTACCATGCAAAGTTGTCGCTGTCAAGAGTGACCAGAATGAAGCGCAGGTCAAAGTGTTCACATAGAGAACCCAAGTGTTCACATAGCAAACCAAGCACAGGTCAACCCATCATAGGGCAAAGAGTTCTATAGAGAACCATTATCAGGTCAACGTGTTCTCATAGAGAACCCAACAAAGGTCAAAGTGTTCTCACAGAGAACCAATATCAGGTCAAAGTGTTCTCATGGAGAATCCAACAAAGGTCAAAGTGTTTTCATAGAACCCAACACAGGTCAAAGTGTTTTCATAGAGAATCTTACACAGGTCAAAGTGTTTTCATAGAATCCAACAAAGGTCAAAGTGTTTTCATAGAACCGAACACAGGTCAAAGTGTTCTCACAGAGAATCTTACACAGGTCAAAGTGTTCTCATATAGAGAACCCAACAAAGGTCAAAGTGTTCTCATATAGAGAACCCAACAAAGGTCAAAGTGTTCTCATAGAGAACCCAACAAAGGTCAAAGTGTTCTCATAGAGAACCAATATCAGGTCAAAGTGTTCTCATGGAGAACCCAACAACGGTCAAAGTGTTCTCATAGAGAACCCAACAAAGGTCAAAGTGTTTTCATAGAGAACCCAACAAAGGTCAAAGTGTTCTCATATAGAGAACCCAACAAAGGTCAAAGTGTTTTCATAGAGAACCCAACAAAGGTCAAAGTGTTCTCATATAGAGAACCCAACAAAGGTCAAAGTGTTTTCATAGAGAACCCAACAAAGGTCAAAGTGTTCTCATAGAGAACCAATATCAGGTCAAAGTGTTCTCATGGAGAACCCAACAACGGTCAAAGTGTTCTCATAGAGAACCCAACAAAGGTCAAAGTGTTCTCATAGAGAACCCAACAAAGGTCAAAGTGTTTTCATAGAGATCCAATATCAGGTCAAAGTGTTCTCATGGAGAACCCAACAAAGGTCAAAGAGTTCTCATATAGAGAACCCAACAAAGGTCAAAGTGTTCTCATAGAGAACCCAACAAAGGTCAAAGTGTTCTCATAGAGAACCCAACAAAGGTCAAAGTGTTCTCATAGAGAACCAATATCAGGTCAAAGTGTTCTCATGGAGAACCCAACAACGGTCAAAGTGTTCTCATAGAGAACCCAACAAAGGTCAAAGTGTTCTCATAGAGAACCCAACAAAGGTCAAAGTGTTCTCATAGAGAACCAATATCAGGTCAAAGTGTTCTCATGGAGAACCCAACAACGGTCAAAGTGTTCTCATAGAGAACCCAACAAAGGTCAAAGTGTTTTCATAGAGAACCCAACAAAGGTCAAAGTGTTCTCATATAGAGAACCCAACAAAGGTCAAAGTGTTTTCATAGAGAACCCAACAAAGGTCAAAGTGTTCTCATAGAGAACCAATATCAGG